>NC_022020.1:43657692-43659418 GCF_000317375.1 Microtus ochrogaster
TCTGTGACCTCACTTCCTCTCTGTGGCTCTGTGACCTCACTTCCTCTCTGTGGCTCTGTGACCTCACTTCCTCTCTGTGGTTCTGTGACCTCACTTCCTCTCTGTGGCTCTGTGAGCTCACTTCCCCTGGGTGGTTCTGTGACCTCACTTCCCCTGTATCAGTCTATCATGCTTGCTTCCTTCTGCAGTAAAATTCCTGTAAGAATTCTGAATATTTTTCTCCAATTCTCTGTTGGGTTTCCAGTTGGCTAGCCCCACTTCTTCACTTCCTGTCCTAATCAGAGTGCACTTAAAGCCCACCAATAATAGGCTCACTATGTATTTGGTTGGTCAGGAACTGTTGAGCCAGGTGGTCATCTTCTCTGTTGTTTCCATAGAGTTTTGGATAGCCAGGCTGGCCTCAGACTTGCTTTGAGGCCAACACTGGCCTTGAACTCCTCCTGAGTTCTGGAGTTATAGGCCTGCAGCACCATGCCTGACTTTTACTTCAGTCTGTTTGTCTCCCTGTGGCTTTTGGGTGTACACCTTGTTTTTCTCTCTAGCTTCCTCTTGGCCTCTGTCTCCATACACTTCCTTTGCTGACCTCATGTCGTCCCTGGCCTTAGCCAGCATCTTATGCTGATAATTGCAACTTCGTATAACTGCTAAGACTGTTCGTGAATTTTGAATTTACATAAAAGTTGCCTTTTTGACAACTCTACTTGAATATCCCAAGCTCAGTATGCCTAAAACGAAACTTTCCCTTTTTCTTATATGTAGTCTCAGTCAGTGGCAGTTCTGCCCTTCCATTTTCTCACATGAGAAAGCTTGACACCAGTTGTAGAGTCTCCTCTTGTTTCTATTCCATCATTCTGTCTTGTTTGAAGGCAGACTATAGTTTGCTGTAGTTTTTCTCTATGAGGTTGCTGCACGCCATATTAGTTATTATGGTACTCTTGCTGTGAAGGGAAAAAGGATTAGGTCACTGTGGGCCTCTGGCCACAATGTTTTTGGCCAGGCTGTCAACATAGAAGTTTTGTTGTTGTTGTTTGTTTAATGTTTGATTCTGTTTAGCTACAGCTCTATATGTCAAATAGATGCTGGTATGTATATACATTATAATAAAGTCATAGCCAGCAGTCCTGTAACCCCTGTTGGGATGCAGTTTATTTAGCACACACATTTTTCTCCTAAAGTATTTCAGAGCCCTCCTATACTTACCCTCAGATAGCACTTCAGTATTACACATGGCACCATTTGAAATGGTGGCAACTTTTTATTAGGATTTTTTTTAATACTACAATCTTTTCTCATTTTACATAGCTTTCCCCATTACCACTCCCTCCCCTTCTCCCACTTCCTCCACCTTCCCACACCCCACCTCCCTATCCACTCCTCTAAAAGGATAAGACTTCCCTTGGGGAGTCAACAAAGTCTAATACTTCACTTTGAGGTAAGACCAAGGCTCTCCCCCATATCTAGGCTGAGCAAGGTACTCCTCCAAAGAGAATGTGCTCCTAGATGCCAGTTCAAACACTAGGGATAAGTCCTGGTCCCACTGCCAGTGCCCTACAGAGTGCCCAAGCCTCACAACTGTCCCCCACATTCAGTGGACCTAATTTGGTCCCATACAGGTTTGCCTACTATCAGTCCAGAGTCAGTGAGTGTTGACTGAGGTTTCTGTTCTGCCCAGTTCCACAGCCGTCAGTCCCAAAGAAATACACAGAGGTCTACATTAATTATAAAC
>NC_022020.1:43660098-43663396 GCF_000317375.1 Microtus ochrogaster
CAAACAAACCAAGAACTCTGAACCTAATATCCTTTGTTTACGTTTTCTCCTGACCATTATCCATAACAACTTGTAACCAACATTCTAAACAAAGGCAGACATCCATAATTCAGGGTTTTTTGGGGAGGGGGGATGTGGCGTAGTTTTCCAGGCTACTTGCTATTGACTGAGGACATTGGTAATCTATCTTATTGGGACCTAAAGAAAATTTAGAATTATGATCAAGTCCTGACTGGAGTATACTGTGGGGCTTGATCATCTCAGCTAGCAGTCTTGAAACTGTTCTGGATGTAGAACTCAGACATCTAGGCCTCTATTCCTACCAGAGATTTCTCGGGGGATCTTCCTTGATCCAAACCTTTTTGAGACTAGGTTTCTCTGTGTATCTTTGGCTGTTCTGGCAATCACTCTGTAGACCCGGCTGTCCTTGAACTCAGAGAGATATGCCTGCCTTCCAAGTGTTGGGACTAAAGGTGAGTGTATTGTGTTCAATACCTGCATGTACTGTATAACTTAGAATAGTATATTTAAGATTAATACTGTTTTAAAAACCGGTTGACAACCTGCGCTGCTTTTGCTCTAGGGCGCCCAGGAACGCATAGACAGCCTGCGGAGGACCGGCGCAATCCACGAGAAGCAGACTGCTGTGTCAGTGGAAAACTTCATCGCTGAGCTGCTGCCCGACAAGTAAGAGGCGCAGGGCACCCTGGGAATCAACACAGCCGTGTCTGGAGTCTCTAGGTCCTCACATGGAACACCTAGAGAAGGTGCCTCCTTTTTTGAGCCAGAGTGGGGAGTCTGCTCCAATAGTGGGACTGTCCCGTGCTTAGCTGGCTCTCTGTCCTTACTTTTCTCTTGTAACTGAGCAGTGCAGAGCCATGCCTGCCTCTCAAGCTGTGCTGACAACCACTTGATACGTTAGGACTGAATGTAGGAAACATACTACGTGTCAGAGTGGCCAGGTCTAATAGAGCCCTGGGAGTAAGCAAACTGCTCCCATGTGACTCACAGTGGTGGAAGATGGGCAGGAAGACTTGATAGTACACACAGGCTGGAGATGCATAGTACTATGTGCGTAGCTTTACAACGCCTCTGGAAGCTCAGTTCAGCATTGTTCTTGAGGGCTCTATGTCTCTATGTTTTTAATAGATTTTTTTTTCCTATGGGAAAGCCTGTTTGGATATGCTGAGTTACTTTTTAATAAACAGACGTGCTTTGGTGAATTCTAATTTTATTTATAATCTCACGGTGTTGTGTTAATTTTTTGTTTACTTGTTGCCTAGCATTTTGTAACCATAATTTGCAAAATGTGGCCTCTACTGAGCTGTAAACATCTGCCAGGGAGAGCAATCAGTTAAAGGGGAAATCATCTCAAAATGTGCTTGCCAGGTGAAAGAAGTAGAACCATATAGACCTGGTTAGTGCTCTTCAGATACTGTCGTTCGTTAATGCAGAGTTGGAAAAATTAGCCTGTTGTCTTCTTCCACATAAGAATAATGCCAGTGTAAGTATTCTGAGATGAACAGGTCTAGACTTTGGTGTTAGTTTTGGACATGTTAAGTGCACAAAAATGTTAACTACAATGTGTTAAGCATCAACTTCATTGTGGCTTGACTGGTGATGGTAGGCGGTCTCTTTGTGGCTTCTGAATCTAGTGTGAACCATTCTCTGCACTGGGAAATATTTGGGACCACAGTCCATCACGTTCCTCTCACCTTGTCTTATACACGGGAAGAAAAGATGGAGATGAGATCCCTAGTGACCAAAAGTGATCAGCTGAGATTCTCCCCACCCCTGGCCCCAGTTGTGATCCTGTTAAAGGACTTTATGAAGAAGAGGGAAATATGAAAGTTCCCTTAGCCGGCAGGGCCAGGGACCGAAATGGAAGGGCGTTGGGCACATGGCAGGGATTGCAGGTTCACAGAGGGGATGGGAAAGCACGTTCCCAGTTGCAGTGTCTGGTGGAGGTGGTGCTCTTTAGAGGTTGACTGGATTTCTGATGTGTGTGGCTTAGAGACTGCTGGGCTTGTAGGGCAGCTTCCCAGGACACAAAGGTGCAGTCTCCACTTGGGTCAGTGCAGTATCCGGATGGACACTGCCCACAGCAGGCAGAACGAGGCAAAACAAGGTATAACTGAGCTTGGCTGCACTTTCTTGAACGAGATTTTGTTAAAACAAAATATGAGATTTTGATTAGTAGTCAAGTGGAATAAATATTATTTAGTACTCATGAGTTGAAATGTTAAGATGTGAATATTGAGACATTTCAAAGTATCACTTTAATATTCTGTGGAGTTGCCTATGCTGCCTTGTGTCTTATTTAGTGGTTTTTTTAAACGTGTTATTTCCTTATTCATTTAGTGGTTCTTTGTGCTTTTAAAATCTACTTATTTTGGGGGCTGGAGAGATGGCTCAGTGGTTAAGAGCATTGCCTGCTCTTCCAAAGGTCCTGAGTTCAATTCCCAGCAACCACATGGTGGCTCACAACCATCTGTAATGAGGTCTGGTGCCCTCTTCTGGCCTTCAGGCATACATGCAGAAAGAATATTGTATACATAATAAATAAATAAATATTAAAAAAAATCTACTTATTTTTTAAAAAATGGAGTCATTGAACAAACAACCTTGTCCATGCGCCCTTAGTGCTTACATTCAGGGTTGTTTCATATTTCTGGGAGCTAGAATTCTGATGCTATCCCAGTTATCTTAAGTGTGTTCCTGGTGCCTTGGGTTTTATAATCTATGGTTAAGTATCTGTCATGAGTGTGCTTTCAAAGGCTGGCTCCTGGCTACAGCTGTGACTGGAAGGTTTCACGTTCATGAGGCTCAAGCACACAGTTGTTTCCTCTGAACGAGTTTATTTCCTGATTTAGTAACATTGTTAGATGGTTGCATGCTGGTGAGAGATGGTATTACAAATTTCCCCATATTTTAGCAAGTATAATTTAAAAATATTACCTGCAAGAGGCTCTTTGCATATTCTGGTAAGTCAGCTGTGTATTTGAGAACCCCCATTCCCGTCATCCCCTGCCTTAGTTCTGTTTCCTTTTTTGTTACTCTCTTTCTACCTTCTTGAAATTAAGACAATAAAGTAATTTTAGTTTTACATTTATGGCTTGTCCATGTGCAAACTAATTAGACATTTTCTTTCTGGGAACTGTGGTACTTTAGTCTGAACAGTGAGAGGGAACTTGCTTTGCCATTTTGTATCTTCACTCTCATTTTATCTAGCGTGTAAACAGGGTGCTGCCCCCGTCCACTCTCATTTTATCTAGCGTGTAAACAGGGTGCTGCCCCC
>NC_022020.1:43663576-43669012 GCF_000317375.1 Microtus ochrogaster
CCCCCGTCCACTCTCATTTTATCTAGCGTGTAAACAGGGTGCTGCCCCCGTCCACTCTCATTTTATCGAACATGTAAACAGTGTGCGGCTTCCGTTTCTCTTCCAGGTGGTTTGACATCGGCTGCTTGGTGGTTGAAGACCCGGTGCATGGCATCCGCCTGGAAGCCTTTACTCAAGCCACACCGGTGCCTTTGGAGTTTGTGCAGCAGGTTAGTTTCTTTGCCTTTTCATGACACTCCATATTTATTGTGAGGATTATGCCCTTGATTCTTTGTGTTTTGCTGTGCTTGTCGGTTTTCTGATCGTACCATGTTGTTATTTTCCTTTTTTTATGTTCATGGCCCGGAATCAGAAGAAAACTGGCTGGCTTTTAAATCTATTTCACATGTACTCCTTGTTCTCATTGCCCTTGCTCACCTGTAGCTGTCTGGTATGGATGCAGGTGCCCGTGTGTGCCGGTGTGGGAACCAGAGGACGCCAGCCTCAGGCGTCTCAGGAGCTCTCCACCCTGCTTTGTGTTATTTTGAAACAAGTCTCTCAGACCTGAAGTTCACCAGTTAGGCGAGGCTGGCTGGTTAGTTGTCCTAGGAATCCTCCTGTCTCTACTTCCCCTGCACTGGGATTTCAGGCAGGTGCTTTCACGTTTGGCTTTTCTTAAGTGGGTGCTCAGGCCCTTGTCTTACTTGGTAGTCATTACCAGTTGAGCCGTGTCCCCGGTCCCTGTTTATCTCATCTTCATTTGTATTATTTTATCTATTTCTCTTCTCCTTGATCTGATCATCTTTTTTTATTGTTCATTTTAGTAACAAGTCAATATTTAAAAAGTTAAATGAAAGCCGGCATGGTAGTGCACACCTTTTAATCCCAGCACTTGGGAGGCAGAGGTAGGCAGATCTGTGTGAGCTTACGGCCAGCCTGCTCTACAGAGCAAGTCCCAGACGAGTCTGGGTTACACACCTTGTCTCTATGAACCAAAATAACAAACAAACAAAATTTGGATGAGTGCTGGAGAACTGGCTCAGTTGTTAAGAACACTACTCTTCCAAAGGACCTGGGCTCCATTCCCAGCACCTACATGCAGCTCACAGCTGTCTGTAACTCCAGTTCCAGGGGATCTGGTTCTCTCTGCAGACACCAGGTATACATGGGATGCACCTGCATCCAGGCAGGTGTAAGCATACAGGCGGGAAAAATACCCACCACAAGGTAAAAATAAAGTTATAAAAGAATGTAGCTGATAGGAATATATCTTTAGATATGCTGGCTGAAAACAGACCTAATGATGTACCCTTGGACAGTTTCCAAACTGATTTGTACTTAGATATATTTTATAGAAATCTTCTGTTAATTCTCTAATGAACGAAATGTACTGTGCCTGTCATCGAGGTCTCAGTATCGTTCAATGAGTTAGTTGTTGCCCCCCTTTTACAATGATTTGAAATTATGGACATTTGATGGTATGGGAAGACATTTGATGTTCTCTGAGAAAACGTGTGCAGTTACATTTCAGTTTAGTGTGTAGCCATAAAGCTGCTAAAGGGGCTTAGTGGTCCTTCCTGTGTTTGCAGTGTGGAAAGATGCTTGGAGTTTTGATGTTCTCTAAAGCTTATTTGCACCTAAGCTCTCTTCAGAAGGTTGCGCACTCATGTGAGGACAGTTAGAGGCTTTAAGCTGATGCTGTGCATATTAGTATTATATTAATTATATATTAATATAATATATGGCATTAATATTAGCATATTGTTATGCTAATGAAACTTAAAATGGCCATAACATGACAGGTTTTCTAGGAAGATGGAAGTTTTACCACTGTTGATTCAAAAGTATTAGATTGAGCCTTGTAGAATTGCTGTCTTTAATAGTCTAGGAGTCACTGCCATGATTCCTGTGACTTAGCCCAACCACTTCCATTAGCCCGACAGGGAAAGAGCACCACCCAGCAATAAATCACTGACTAATGCCTTGAGCGAGATCTGCACATGGTTCTCGATGCTCACAGTGGAGCTTGTGTGGTGTGTGAGCAGCAGGCTCCCATGGGTTCTGTGGTGTGTGAGGAACAGGCTTCCATGGATTCCGTGGTGTGTGAGCAGGCTCCCATGGGTTCTGTGGTGTGAGCAGCAGGCTCCCATGGATTCCGTGGTGTGTGAGCAGCAGGCTCTCATGGATTCCGTGGTGTGTGAGGAGCAGGCTCCCATGGATTCTGTGGTGTGTGAGGAGCAGGCTCTCAGGATCTTTGAAGACCTGCTGTCTCTCTTTGGAGCACACTGCAATGCTGGTAGTGCAGAGCATGGCACTGTCTCTTTCAGGGTTGGTGGGAAGCTATTTGATGTAACTCTTGACTATTTGTCTTGTAATCATCTGTAGTGTTTCCAAATTGAGCCTAAGAAATTGTTTTTGTTGTTGGTTTCATTTCGTTTTGTTTTTGAGGTAAAGGGAAGCCCTTGGTGTGATTGTGAAGCAGGTAGTGGGGCATGCGTGCAGAGTGCAGATCCATGTTGCCTGCAGATATTCTCTGGACTCTAAACCAGCCCCGGCTGTTGAACCCTTGAATCTGTTTGCCATTCACTTCTGTGTGAGAACTGGTGTTCATACAGGCTGGGTAAAGGTGGGGAGCGACAGTGCTGGTGGCTGCTGGCCTGGCCTGGGTGCCGTTTGCGAGCTGCTGACTCGTATTATCCGTATCTGCAGACACTGTCTAGGAACTACTAAATCCTTTCTTAAATGCGCTAAAGACTCAACATGTAGTCGACTTCTCTCTGCTTGGAATTCTGTGGCTCAAAGAACATGATTTTAGCAGAAACCTGTTACTAACGTGAAGTGACCCTGAACGTCGAACTAGAGCTTAAGCCCTCAGCGTGAGTTGTGAGAAGCTGGGGTTTTCACTGGATGTGCACTCAGCGTGAGTTGTGAGAAGCTGGGGTTCTCACTGGATGTGCACTCAGCTCTGCTGAAAATGTAAATTGTGAGGAGATTAGATTCTGTGTGACCCGTGAGTGTGCTGGGCTCATTAACACAGTAGGCGTGTGCAGTCACCCTTGTAACTATACTCTTGAGGGTTTGTCATAATCTGTATTAAATAAAATAAGCAGAGTTGAGACACCAAAGAGTCTTCTGTAACATAGCGAGTTCCAATGCTGTTTCAGTGTGTGACAAGTAACTCACCTTCCTTTTTCCATAGGCACAAAGCCTGACTCCCCAGGACTACAATCTGAGGTGGTCAGGCCTTTTGGTGACAGTGGGGGAAGTCCTGGAAAAGAGCTTGGTAAACGTCAGCCGGACTGATTGGCACCTTGCTTTCACTGGCATGTCTCGCCGACAGATGATCTACAGCGCGGCCAAGGCTCTGGCGGGCATGTATAAGCAGCGCCTGCCACCCAGGCCCATGTGAGACCAGCTGCTGGGAAATGGAGACCTGCCGTCACCCTTGGCTCTGTGCTAGAGGAGACTGGATAGTTCCAGAGAATCCAACAGTTTTTACAATTGTCCCTTTAAAAGAATAAACAATTAAATAAAGGCACAGTGTCATTCCAGTAAAACAGAAGAAGTAGATCCTCTTTTCACTGCCATGATTTCATACGTCCTAGTTCCCCCAAAATAGACACATATATTTACAGCACAGTTCAGTATACCAAATTTATAACGCAGGAATCCATGTTCACAAATGGATGATTGTTCTTGGCTCTTCTGGTTTCTTAAGAACATGTCTGTGTTACCTGCCCTGTTAACCCTGTTGTCATCTGTGTGTGCACATGATCTCAGGTTTGGCGGTGAGCAGTGCACGTGATCTCAGGTTTGCGGGGAGCAGTGCACATGCTCAACAACCAACCTGACATGCTTGCTGGGGCATGGGGGTTGTGCACAGTCCCTTGTGTTTTATAGAATATGGGCCAAATTAACAGAATGGATAGTTTTTGTCATTATGTATGTATAGTTTAGAAGTTAGACTTGTTTCCTTTTTGTTTTAAACTTTGGCATTTTGCAGATCCATAACTATGAACATCAGAAAATAACGTTTTATTTTTCTTCATTGCTATGTGAGAACTAAAGGGCAGATCATCCAAATCTATTTTAGATAAGATATGTATTTGTGATTTTATTGTTGTTGAGATTTTTTTTTAAAAAAAATTTTGTGTCTTGATGTTTTACTTGTATGTCTATATACCATGTGCACAGTGACCAGGGAGGCCAGAAGAGGGCATCAGACCCTGAAACTGGAGTCACAGATGGTTGTGAGCAACCATATCGGTGCTGGGAATCTAACCTGGTTCTTCTAGAAGAGCAATCAATGTTCTTGACCCCTGAACCACCTCTCCAGCCCTTGTGTTATTTGTGGAAGTTGGCACTTCCACAAATTGGCTGTCATGGCAGCTGTTCCTCCTGCATCTGCTCACCGTCTCCAGACTCTAAGAGGGATCCCCTTCTCTTGGGATGGTATGTGTTTTCTTTAGTGAAAGTTCCTTTTTTTATTATTTGAGAAGTTCATGAAGTATGTTCTGATAACACTTGTCTCCCACCCCTTCCCCTCCATGCTCCCCTTCTTGTCCTCTTTACCGAGCCCAGTTTGGACTGCCCAAATAGGTGTTAGGCTGTCAACCAGTTGACCTATGAGGGACTACACCCTTGAAAGCTGACTATCCCTCAGAACCCATCAACTGCCAATAGCTCCCCAGTTTGGGGGCGGGACTCATGGGCTCACCCATGCTGTATGTTGATCAACTGATCTTGTGTATGTCTAAGGTTGTTTCCTGGTTTGCCTTAAGCACAGCTTGACTTTTCTAACTGTGCCCTTCTGCCTTTATTTCTTATGGATGTTTTCAAGGGAATGATTTTATATCCGATGTAGTTTATTTAATCCATTGCATTTAGCAAATGCTTTTTTCTCCCTGAAATAATATATTTTACCATTTGGGGATTTATGTAAGGCAAAAT
Source organism: Microtus ochrogaster (assembly GCF_000317375.1). Taxonomy (NCBI): domain Eukaryota; kingdom Metazoa; phylum Chordata; class Mammalia; order Rodentia; family Cricetidae; genus Microtus; species Microtus ochrogaster. The sequence continues at coordinate 43,668,506 of NC_022020.1, forward strand.
TAAGTAAAAAATTTTCTTACACAATTAAACTCTATATATGCAATTCAGATATCTTCGTGAAGATAATTTGGTACTGAAATGTAATTTAACTTTCTTTTTCTTGTTGATAAAGTTCTGTAGATGCCAGAGTTAGTGGACTCTACGCTCATCCTCTGTCCTTCCATGTACCGTGTGCTGTGCCACAGTGCTTTCCAGTAATTACATGATTTCTGATACTTTTCCTGAAGAAGGAGAATTATTACTTTTGAGGTGGGTGTTTGTTAATCCCCAAGCACTGTGTGTGGTGCTTAGTTAGACAGGAAGGAAGTCTGTGGCTGTGGTGATGTGCCTGGCCAGAGTAAATCGGCCACAGTGCCTCTCATTGCTTCTTTGTGCATAAGAAGCAGGGCTCTTTCTTTACCACTTGCTGCTGTGCTGTTTTTAAGAGCTGTCCTTTGGGTCGGGGGATGTAGGCCATGATGGAACACTAGTTGATGTCAGGCCCTAGGGTCAATCCCTGGAAAACAC
>NC_022020.1:43669377-43697893 GCF_000317375.1 Microtus ochrogaster
CACACCAGGGGGAACTGTCTTGTTGATGGGGCATTGCTAGGGTCAATCCCTGGAAAACACACATCACACACACACACCAGGGGGAACTGTCTTGTCTAGCAGCATTTGATAGGGCATTGCCTGGGTAATAGTACTTTATTATTCTCCAAAGGCAAGTTTTACAGATCCTGAAGGTACCCTGTTTTTCCCTTGTCTGGTTGAGTCTGCATTACCTTAGTTACTGTTTCAGAGGGTCGTTCCAGTAGAATCTCTGGGGTCACTGACATCTTATTGGGTGATGGTTTCCTCGAGTCCTAATTAACAGGGGCAGACTTAGGTTTGGCTGAAACTGGATAATTGTCGTTACCTAGTCTGCCTACTGTGAGGCAGGGAGGAGAGGAGTGACGGGCTGATGGAAGAGAGAACTATTTGATCCAGTCTGATCTCTCTGTAGACAGGTTCTCTGGCCTAGAATTCTCTTTGGAGGATGCCAGAGCAGGCTGACTCTACCGGCTTGTTTCCCTGACCCTTGTTTTCTGAGGATTCCCCTGCTCAATCTGCCTGGTAACATTTAGGCCTGAGCGGTCCAAAACCCTGGTTTCCTTCCCGGCCCTTCTGTTCCTGTGCCCTTTTCTCCTGCCTGTTTTTGTGTCCCTTCCATGCTGGTATTTTTAGCAAGTTTGTGGTGGTGGTTGTATTTATCAGTAGGAAAATAAAATTTAAGATCAGCCTTACAAGACTGTTCAACTATTTAGTTCCAAGGATTCAGTTTTTGTTGCTTTCCTTGTTTTTCCCCTAGCTTGGTTTATTTATAACAATGCTAGGCAGAGCCTTATTTACTCTGGGCAAGCGTTCTCCTGAAGGGCCACAGCCCCAGGTCCCTCCTCAGATTTGAGGCAACTCTGGACAGAAACTGTATCAAGGACTCTGAAGTTGGAAACATTTTAGAAGCTGGAAGTTCTTTCTACTGATTTCTATGTTGTGTTTCATTCTTCCTTCCTCAATTTTTAGAGATAAGATGCTGCCATCTTAAGTGTAGGCAGGTAAGAAAACAAATGAAAGCACACACTACACCTGTTCTGAATTATGCAAATTAGCAGTTACTCAGGGTCAACTCAATACTTCAGCCTGCCCTTTAGTTTACTCTTGTTATTTGGCAAAAAGAAGAAAAAAATCAAAACTATACTAAAACTAAGGACAGTGATTTGTGAAGCCAAATCGATAATCTGTTGTAAAAGTTGTTGAGTTAAACATAAATTATTATGAAATGTAGTTTTTTTTTCCTAGGATATTGTATTCATTTTGTGATATTATGTAGAGTGATATATTGGATAAAATCAATTTTGTAAGTATGTAAATATGTCAAAAATAAATACTTTGACTTCTCAAAGGTGTGCAGTGATTTAAATGCTAATTTGCATTCGTATATTAGAAGCCACATACTCCTTTTTGTCTCTAAATTGGTTACCAGCTTCCACACATGACCAGATCTTAAGCTCCTTTTTTTCTGGAGAATTTTAACATTCAGATGTGCCAACCTCCAACTTGGAGGCTGGAGAACTCAGTATAGAGAGAAGACCTGTGGGAGAGACAGGAAGTGATGGGAAGCCAGGGGCTCATGAAAAGCCCTGGTGCCTCAGCAGAACTTCTCCTTTCTCTCCATACCTGTCCTTCTTATTTTATTTTATTTTATTTTTATTTTTTGTAATTGTTTTAGACTCAGCAATATTAATTGGGGAGAAAGGTACAGGGTTTTGAATTTCACCCATCTCCACAAGTCTTTTTTTTTTTGTTTTTTTTTTTTTTCGAGACAGGGTTTCTCTGTGGTTTTGGAGCCTGTCCTGGAACTAGCTCTTGTAGACCAGGCTGGTCTCGAACTCACAGAGATCCGCCTGCCTCTGCCTCCAGAGTGCTGGGATTAAAGGCGTGTGCCACCATCGCCCGGCCTTTTTTTTTGTTTTTTTTTTTTTTCGACAAGTCTTTTATCCATTAAGTTCATTTTCTGTTGGCCATCTACTGCTGGGTTGGCCCTTAAGTGTGGTTTGTGTACCCAGTGGGACTCCATTGGAGAAAACCAATTTTCCCTTTGCAAGCAGTTTCTGGGTCAGTAGAAGAGTCTTAAAAGTTTTTACATATATCTAAGAAATCTAAATGGACTCACCAAATAACTGGGGAGACCAAGCCCCAATTAGACATCTCTCATCACCAAATGAAGCATCCATTGTCAGGAATGGATTACATCTGATCGAGTTGTTGACTAAAGAGGTCCCATGGGAACCTGCAAGCGACCCAGACAATTGTCAAGGCGGTGGCTCTACACAAATTGGTGGTAAGGCTCTATTCCTGATGACCCCTGTGTAACTGAACGCATGGAAGTTGATCTGGCGCTTTCCTAGAGCCTTCACCCCTACTGATTAATATTGACAACTAATCTCACCTTCTTGGCTCCTCTGTGCCCCTTTCAACCTCAAGACAGTGAATTGTCCAGCCAGGCATTGCACCCTGAATCTGACGCTGTGGAAAAAGGTAGTGTGTGTGTTGTGGGGGGACTGGCTATTGAAGCCTCTTTCTCAACACTCCTCTTGGGATAGATAACTGTGTTGGCAGCAGGTGCTTTGGAAGCAAGATGAGAAAGTAGCCCTTCGCTTATACACTTTTTTTTTTTTCCCAACTGACTTGGCTCTGGTGCACGTATAGGAGGTAAGAGGAAAAAAATGATGAAATGACCTATTAATAAAAACCACACTTCCCCCATGTTTTTTTTTTATATGAAATCGAGGCACGGTAGACATGTTTCTATGAAGTAATACTTGACCACGGAATAACCTTCCATTAGTTAGAAGGCATTAAGTTTATGTCAAATGCAGATGAAAATGTACGTATGTATAAGGGCTGTGGAGAAAAGAGGAGATCTGTTCAGTGTGAGCTCAGAGCTGGACTTTCCGGCCCTTATTTTTACAGGAAGATTAAATCCTCTTTGCCATGTACGTGTGTATAATGTATATGAGATGGACGGACAGATAGGTGGACAGGTAAAGGTATACAATAGCTAACTAGATGGCCCTGCCTCCTCTCACCAGCTGCAGCACTGGGCAGAATGGCCCCAACACCTTGCCTAGGCAACACAGCAGAGCTTGCTCTGGTAGTATAGGTGTGGGCAAGCTGACCAGAGGCCAGGAGAGCAGGAGAAACAGCTCTGCCCCTTGCTGCTCAATAGCGTGAGCTAGCCTACCCAGGGTAGTGCTGGGGGATCTCACCTTGATCTTGAGGATGAGGGGAAACTGGGGGGCTGACCAACCCATCAATCACCAGACCCAGAACTAACCAACCTATAAACCACCCAGACCCAGAGCCAGGTCTATGAGTTGACCCATCTTATCACCACCCATCTATGATCAGCTGGAGCACATGAAGGGGCCAGCCCTGCAGACCCAAAGCTGCAGGATCTCTATGACACAGGACAACAACAGGATATCCAAGAGGAGCCCTAGTGCGGGCCCAGTATTGATGATGCAGCAAAACCAGAGACCTCAAAACCAGACCAACTCATTGCAATGAACACTTGCGAGTAGCGATATATGAACTAAGGGACTGTGTGGCCTACTCTGCCACGCTACAGCTTCCACAGTGAGAGTTTTCTTCTTTTTTCTTTTAAATTTTATGTTTTATCCTGATGGGGGATGGTTTGCAAAGGTAGAGAGTGGTTGGTTGAAACGCATGATGTAAAATCCACATAGGATCAAGAAAAAGTTAAATGTGGAAACAATAACCAGCTAACTAGAACTGTATCCAGCAGCATTCGGTCATTTTGAGGACTCTTCTTTCATACCATATTGCAGATACTCAAGAGCTTTATATCCGGTGTCTTCTTTAGTTCACCTTCTGTGGATGTTAACTACTACCTCATTTTGCAAGCCAAACACCAAGACTGCATTACTATGTCGCCTAAAGTCACACAGCTGGGAAGAAGGAGAACAAAGATTCAAGCCATGTCCTGTTGGTTGGTGAACCATATGTTCTTTCCAACATGTGTTTTGTGCGGTGAGCTATAGATGAAATAAACCTTAAAGGTTAGATCCATGTATCTCAACCACATATATGCATTTTGATACATTACTACGTTTGCACACGTGTGGAGAGCTCTGGGATGTGTGCACAAAAATAAGTCCGGTGTTTTGCTCTGAAGCAGACTACAGTGCTCCCTTAGTGGTGCTGTCAAAGCGCTCTGGAGGCTGATGTGGTACCCACCAGGCTGGGGGTGCTTCCTGAAGAGGACACTGTATGTCGTAAGGGAGGGCCAGGGGTCATGACCTAGAGATAAACTGTCACTGTAGGACAGGGTGGACAGTACTGAAGGAGGGGAGGGAAAGTGAAAAGAAACCCACGGGATCACGTCTTTCTTAAGGTGGTCAGACAGTCGAGAAGATTGCTAGTAGCGGTTTAACGAATGAATGGCCAGGGAGAGGGACTCCGGTTTGGGAGAGGAAGAAAAGCCATCCCTGTGGGAAGTGGCTAAGATGGTTTGAGCAATGGTGTCAAGACTGCCACATGGAAGCCAGCTTGGTGGTGATGCCACAGGGAAAGAAGGAACGGGAGGACAGCATGGCCTGTGCCTGAGGATGGTGGCGGCCATCAGCACAGATGCAGGCACAGACCAAAGAAGGGGTACTGGGAGGGGAGAGGAGCTTACACAGTGTTCCCTGTGGAGAAAACAGCTGTGCTGATACTCTTTGGTCCTCTGCTGACCTGAAAGGAGCTGGGCTCACAAAGGGCACATACTCTGTTCCAGCTGATATTGTGGGATGTTTATAACTCCTCTATAATGCCTGGTATACAGGAGCTGAGAGGACTGGGTGATTTGGGGAGCATTTCTGCCTTGCTTGAGGGAAACCCTCAGCTCCAAGTCAGGGAGTTCCCCAGAGACACAGGTGGAAAAGTCCCTTTTCCTTTTTAAGAACGGTGAAACTTCAAAATCATGGGGGATTCCTAACCTGTAAAGCCCAGGATGCAGCCTGACATCCAGCCAGCTGAGTTAGAAAGGCCTCTCTATCCCTCTCCACTACCAGAAATATTGGTTGCCTCAACTTTAACGCTACTGAAGAGCTGGCATGCTGTCACTAGAGGGCGCCAAGTGCCCATAAAATATCTAGGCACCCGCGCAGGAACCATCTTTAATATCCAATGGCAAGGACTCTTAAAAGGTGACTCCCCCACTTCTATCCATAGTCGCCACCCCCCCCTGCTACGGAAGGAAAGGAGCACCCCAGTTGTCTTCTGGGTCTAGTAAGTAGGAGACTAGAAGACCTTATGCTTTTCACAAGATCGCAAGACTACATATTAATTTTGCAGTTGTTTTCCTGACTCTTCTTATGGACTCATCTAATGTGTGTGTTGATTTTATTACTGATATTATTATCGTTTTTATTATTGTTATTATTATTATTCAACAGGAAGAAGGAACTTCAGTTGAGAAAATGTCTCCATCAGATTGATTTGTAGGCAAGCCTGCGAAGCATTTTCTTAATTAATGGTTGGCAGGAGAGGGCCCAGCTGCGTGTGGGCAGTGCTACACCTAGGCTGGTGTCCTGGGTGCTGCAAGAAAGGAGGCCGAGCAAGCCATGTCGAGCACGTCAGTAAGCAATGCTCCTCCATGGTCTCTGCTTCCGTTCCTGGCTTGAGTTTCTGCCCTGGCTTTCCTTCATGAAGAGCTGTATGAAGCTGCAGGCTGGAATAAACCCCGCCCTCCCACATCGCTGTTTGGTTATAGTACTTATCAGTGATAGAAAGCAAACTAGGACCGTGTGTAAAGCTGCCATGGGTTGTTTTTCAAATTTGTTTCCTGTCCTGCAACAATAGCTGGAATCTATAGTTATCCTCTATATGACAAGACTGTAAAATATAGCATGTGGAGTGTCCTTAGGCCTCTGTGAAGCCTGTGAGTTACACTGTTCTCCAGTGGGGAAAGAATAGGTGCTCAGACAGCAGCTTAGGGGATGCTGTGTGGAGCTGTGCAGATACCCCAAGGAAGCAGCGTGTGCTCCAGCTCCCATGGCTTTGCCAGAGAGAATGGAACTCTGTGCTAGCTGTGCTTGCGTTTACGCACACAGAAACTGGACTCACCGTTGCCTGTCTGTGATATTTTCTCAGTCCCTATTCTTTATCTAATAATAAATAAATAGGTAAAGAATGGGAAGTTACAAAAAAAGGAAAGAAAGTGAACATTCACAGCAGAAGAGATCGAGGCAGGTAGACCATGAGTTCAAGACCAGCAGGTGCAAGTCAGCTAGAGTCCAGCTCAAAAGGGAAGCAGAGTTATAAATCCACCTGCCTTTGGAATCTGTGCTCCTCCTCTAGGGCTAAGGAAATGAGTTGAAGAGGGGAGGGGTCCCTGTGTGGAAGAGGACTGGCTGAAGACAACTGGATATCGCATCGTTTGAAGCTACCGTGTGCCTGCACTGGACCAAGGTTTGTGGCTAGAGTAGAACTCTATTCCTATTTTTAGAAGGAAAAAATGGGGCTACACTTAACTTCAAGGTTTAGTCAAGGCCAAGATACTCACTGTAAGCAGCAATGGGATAAAGAATGACAGTCACCAGCGGCAGTGACATGGCCCTTATTATAACCAACATCACCTTTTCTGACACGGCCCTGCTAGCATTGTATAGGATGTAGTGCCATACCCATATTACAGACTAGAAGCCTGAGCTTGGAAAAGGTTACCCTTCCCTGAGAGCAAGCTCCCCTTCTCCTCCCTTCTTTCAGCCTTATTGCCAGAACCCCTGGTTCTTTCTAGAACAGGGGAGCAAAATCTGAGGAAAAGTTCACTTGCATAGCATGGAAAAATGTACTAAATTGATTTACCAACCAGAGCTCTCCCAGAGGGTGCCTGGCAAAACAATGGTCCTATGCTTCTTTTTACTTCTTTCCATCATATTTAGGAAGTTTAAAATGTTCTATCTTCCCTGGAGAAGATCTCTCTCTCTCTCTCTCTCTCTCTCTCTCTCTCTCTCTCTCTCTCTCTCTCTCTCTCATTTGTTGCATCCTGACGACAGTTTCTTCTCTCTCCTCTCCTCACACTCCCTCACCTCACCCCCTCCCTCAGAGTCACTCCTCCTGCCCTTCAGAAAAGGGCAGGCCTCCCAGGAATAGTAACCAAACTTGGCATATCAACTTATAATAAGATTAGGCATGTCCCATCATATTAAGGCAACCCACTAAGAAGAAAAGGGTCTCAAAAGTCAGAGACAGATCCCACTTCCACTGTTAGGGGTCCTACAAGAACACCAAGCTGCACAACCACTATATATATATGCAGAGGTCCTAGGTCAGTCTCATAATGCTCCCTGGCTGTGGGTTCAGTCTCTGTGAGCCCTGTGACCCCAGGTTAGTTGATTCTGTGAGTCATTTTCTTGTGGGGGTCTATGATCCCTAAGGCTCCTACGATCCTTCCTCACCCTCTTCTTCAGGATTCCCTGAGCTATGCCTCATGTTTGTCTGTGGGCTCCCAGAGAGGTTCTCAACAACCATTATCATATCAAAAGAGCCAAGAAAGCCTGGATTAGTGACTCTAGACCGCCCTTCTCATTTTCATCAACACCCGTGCCCTAGTTCAGTCTGTAAAATAGATACACGTGTAAAGCATCTAGGTTACCTTTGGTAGTTAGTAGATTCTATGTGGACAGACACTCAGTGCCACGACCTCCAGAACATTATGGGTTGTGGGGCCCTTATGTATGTAGACTTTCAACAGAGCGTCCTGACGGGTGCACTTAATGGTAGGCAAACCATAGGATTCAGGGAAAGAAAGACAGGGACTCCCTATTACCTGGGTGTCCATATCCCAGCTTCACAGTTGACTAGTTGTGTGTCCTGGAGATGTTCCAAAAGCTATCTGTGCCCCAGCTGCCTCACCATAAATCGAGCATCCCCTCCCTCTTATGTACAGAGTCAGGAGTCGTGGTTCACATAAGCCAGCAGCTATGGGGTGGTGGACCTAGGCGGTAAGGACTGCAAACTGAGGGAGAACTTTGGCTTGGGCCTGCTGAGCAGAAACTCAGCTTTCCTACATGCAAGTCTACAGGCAACATCAGAGTCCCTCTGCAGGAAGCCATAGGGTGCCCCTACGTGAAGGACAATTGAGGACTGGGACTATGGGGATGGATATGGGTCCCGTGAGGGACACCTCCTTTTCCACATGTCCTAGCTTGCTTTCCATGGCTATGAGAAACACCGTGATGGAAACAACTTGGGAAGAAAAGGATTTATTTCATTTATAGGTTTTAGTCCATCGTTGAGGGTAGCCAAGACAGGAGCTTAAAGCAAAAATCACAGACGAACACTGCATGCTGGTTCCCTCGCAGGTTCTTGTTCTCATACAGCACGAGTCTGACTGTCTGGGGGATAGTGAAACCCACAGTGGTCTGGTCCCTTCTACATCAACTGACAATCAAGAAGATGTCCCCCAGGCATCTTCTAAGTTAGTCTGACCTGTTTCCACTGGAGTAGCCATCTCATTTTACATAGGTCATAGTTTTACAGTATGCTTCAGGGATCCTTAGTACTGGTCACAAGAACAGGGTCTGAGTGGTGTCTTTGGCCTAGGGTGGAGATAGGGCATACCAAACTGTCCCTCAAAGAGGGGCAAAGGATTACTATCTAGCGGGAAGCTTTCTGGTTGATAAAGACTTTTATGTCCCTCACGTAGAGTTTATTCGAATGGGCCTGTCTACCACCTAGACAGGAAAACACTCGCCAGGAAAGCTGTCTGTTCCAGGAACTCTGAGAGAGAGGAAGAAGCCTACAGGAGCATGTGAGTTGGCACAATAGTCTCTTTGCCCATTGTCCATTCTTACCTCTTGAGGCTGTGCCTGGTACAAGGCTTTCTCTGGCCATGGTCAAGTCTTGCCCGGTCAGAATGCTTCCCTCTTCAATGGTCCCCTTAGTCATTGCCACAGTCACCCCTCCAGGAGGCCCCCCTCTACTCTGTAATATACCGTACTCCATCTGCCTTTACACTATTCTGCCAGAGTGCTGTCTGGATTTGTTCTGTGGAGTTTAAAAGGACCAAGGGACTGAGGGGAGATCACAGTAGATTTTGGTAACAGTGCCCCATGCAAGCCCAGAGTCAGGAAGAACTGAGCGAGGCAAAGGAAGGGTGGGAAGGAGCTGACAGAGGTCTCAGAGGAACCTTGAGTAAGGGAAGGCTGGAATTCGGAATGTCATTTGGAAGGGTGCAGGAAGTCTCTTCTCCAGCTACAGCTACCGCTGTACCTGTCAGGTACTTAGGCAGTCAAGGTTGTGGAGGTGGGAGGGGGGGTGATAGGCCAGCCCATGAGACCTATTATCCACATCATAGGTTGAAAAGAAGAAAGGATGTGTCTCTGAGATGTGTGTGTGTGTGTGTGTGTGTGTGTGTGTGTGTGTGTGTGTTAAAGACAGAGACTGTACGCCCTACAGAGCATGCAGGGAGGGCAAGGATTTTAATATATTGGACATATTGAGGACTTTGATGTCCTAAAATAGAGTACTTAATAAATTGCCGTTGCTACTTTAAAAAGTTTATTAAAAATGCTTCCATTGGGAGCATGCCAAGATTCTTTTTCAGATTAAGTCAATGGAAAGAATGAGTAAATAACACTTGGAAACCCCTTGTCTCAGAAGTGGGTGCTTAATAAATGCTCCTTCCCTTTCCCTCACTTTTCCTTGACTTAAGAACAAGAGTTGAAATAAAACAAAGGCAGGCAAAAGCAGCACCAAATGGGGGAAGTGGGAGAAAAAAATAGAAAGTAAAGAAGTGTGAGAAGAAAACTCCCCCAGGAGTCTTTATGCCAGGGACGGGGAGGGGCCTCTGGGCATCTACATAGTGGCTGCTTCTGTGGACTTTCCTAGTCCTCCACAGTATCTTTTCCAGGGAGTGTGGTCCAGCAGTGTGGGAGGTAATCTGTGTGAACCTTTTAACTAATTCTCTAGATAGCACAAATCACATATCTTAAGGAGATAGATGCACCAATCACATTTGATAGTTCCGTTTGTGTTGGTTTCTTATCTCTCAGTGTTTGTTTAAAGGAACAAAAATGTGTCTTTAGCAGAAGTTGTGAAATGTACTTTTAAAAAGCACACTGTGATCACACAGTTGGACCATGGGCTTCTCTGGAAGTCCTAAGGAATAAATAGGTCTCTTTGTAGGCTCGGTCTTAATCCTCAGCCAGCCTGGGCTGATTTGGTGTTGCTTCAGTCACTTCCCATTGGGGGCATGAATTGTTCCTTTGCCTAGAAATACTAACTCCTGGGTTATCTGACGTGTGTGTGTGTGTGTGTGTGTGTGTGTGTGTGTGTGTGTATGTGTGTGTGTATTTTATTTCTTGATAAGATTATATTATGAACGAGGTTGATTGGGTCCATTCCAGTTGGGGAGACATTTTCATTTTATCTTATAAGCAAAGCCTATACTTCACTATCTCATAGACTCAGTAACACAGAGCTGGCTTGGCAAAGGTTAGCAAGCCTGGCAGAGGTAGGGAGAAGTGCTTCAACTCTAGGTTCCCTCTGGGCTGTCTGGATGATGGTAGTGAGGAGCTCAAGGATACAGCATCCCTCAGCACAGCACAGGGAAATGGTGGCATGACAATGGGTTAGCATCCCTAGGACCAGGGACGTGTCAGCTGCTCAGGGCCTTAGGAGAGCCCTGCACATTGTCCTTTGTTCCTGCACAGCCGCGAGACACAAAGAGAGCTCTGTTTTTTGTTAGTCAGCCTCTGTGGAGACTTCTGCTCTCCTCCTTTCCTGAAACCTTTCCTGTGACCGGAAGGTGCTGAAAGAAACACATTCCAAGTAGTAAAAACAAGTGTCCAGGAAGGAACTTTCGTCAGCTTATAACAAATGAGAGATTCATGTTTTTCCACCTGCATCTGGAATGGACTGGGGAGAACCGGTGCTGAGCTGGGAGCAGCTGCTAGCAGAAGCCCTGGGCCAGGTACCCTGCTCTGAGCAGCACTCCCTGGCTGCTGGGTGGCCACTATTGGGCTTTTCCCCTCTTTCTGCTCTGTCTCTTCCTCCCAGTCATCCCTCTCTCAGTCCTGATCATCCCTCTCCTTCCTTCTTTTTCTTTTATCTTTTCAGTCTTTGTTTGTCACACAGGATCTAGCTCATGTAGCCCAGGCTGGCCGTGAATGCACCACGTAGCTGAGGATGCCCATCAATTTCTGACCCTTCCCCCTGTATCTCCTGAGTGCTGAGGTTCCACCTGTGAGCCACCAAGCCCAGTCTATTCCATGCTGGGGATCGGGCCCAGAGCTTTTCCTATGAAGGCAAACACTCTCCCAGCTGAGCGCTATCCCAAGTCTCCATTCTTTTCTTTTCCTAAAACTCTGTTTTAGATGGGGTCTTGCTATGGAGATCACATTGGCTCTCAATTCATGATCTTCCCAGCTCAGCCTCTGTAGTTCTGAGAGCACCAGTGTGTACCACAGCTCCTGGCTAGCTTCCTTTCTTTGCTGTTCTTCCCCAGTCTGCTGAGAATTTCTACTACTCCTACCGTTGTGATTCCTTCTATTATCTGCCTGCTCAGCACATCCCCTCAAGTTTTATCTATGTGTGTGCTCACGTCTTTGTAGCATGGCAACGATAGCAATATTGACTGCTGGTTACTCAGAAGGTCTCATGATCTCATTATGTCTCCAGTCAGCCTCTGAGGTTGAGATACATTAATCAGGAACAGCTTGATGGTTACAGAAAGCAGTTTCAGAGTTGCTATGAGGTTGTTTGTTTTGTGTTTTCATCCAGGGATGCTTCCTGGGGCAGCTTGTCAATGCAGGCCTCTAAGAGCCCTTTCCAGCATGGCTGGAACATCTAAGTTGTGGTGGTTTGAACGAGAATGGCCCTCAGAGGCTCCTGTAGTTGAATGTTTGGTCTCCAGTTAGTGGAACTGTTTGAGGAAGATTCGGAGGTGTGGTCTTTTTGGAGGAGGTGTGTCCCTGGGGACTTTGAGGTTTCAAAAGTCCACATTAGGCCCAGTCTCTCTCTGTCTCTCTTTCTCATGGGTATGTGTATGTGATTGTGTGTGTGTGCACCATGCATGCCTGCCTGCCTTCCTTCCTATCTCTCTTCCATAGCTCTTCCTGCCATGATGGTAATAGACTAATCAATTTTCCAAAGCTATAATCAAGCCCCCAGTGTTTTTTGTTTTGTTTTGTTTTATTTTATAAAAGTTGCCTTGGCTACGCTGTCTCTTCATAACAATAGAACAGTGACTGAGACATCAGCCTTTTCATAGAGGGCACAAAACATGTAGCCAACTACCCGATGTTCGGGGGTGGAGCCTATGACTGGTATCCCTACATTTTACCCGCATTTTATGACCCATAGTGTGATATATGGTCCCTTCTGGCTGTAAGGGAACCGGGAAGTGTGTTCAAGACGAAAGTACAACTGTGTGGTGCGGGTAGCGTGGTCTCTACCACACCACTTTGTCATCATTTAGAGATGTGTGAACCTTCTGGAATTGGCTAGAATGCCAGTCCTATACCTATGACTAGCTATGCTCTTAGCTTTGTATTCTTCCTTCTCTGCCTTCTAGGAGAACAGTGGCTCCCTCTCTTGTGTTAATACTCTACCACTTTTAGCAGACTTTGCCCCCAAGTTCATGACATCCCTTGCACCTGTTAGAACTGTTACACCTGTCTGCCCCAGGGAAAGAGAAAATTCTCTTTCCTATCTGTGTCATCAGCAGATAGCAGAGTGCTCGGGACACAGTGAGACTCAATAAAAGTTTTCTGAATGAAGATTACTCTGGTGGTTTGTTAAGGGGACCCTGAGGTGTTTTGTAATGGTTCTATCATTGAAAAAAATGCTTCCCAGAGTAAAGAAAAGGAGTCGGGAATCATTTATAGCAATCACCCCCATGTAGCTCTTCAACCAAGCAACAAGCCAGATTTTATTACATGTTTCCATTTCAAGATCAGGAATTTTACTTATACTTGAAATTTTCTAACTTTTTATTGAACTTCTAATTTTGTTAATTTACTTTGTGGTATCCTTAAGTTGCCTATATTCCCTTGTAGCATTGGACATCCTTAAAAACAACCATTCTAAATTCTTGGCTAGGCAAGTCACAGACATCAAATTCCTTAGGATTAGTTACTGGAATATTTTTATTTCTTCAGTGATAACCCTTTCTATTTATGCTTCTCTTCTTAGAAAGTCTTTTTCTGCTGCCTTTGTGACCGAAGAAGCAGCTGCCTCTTCTAGCTTCTGCTGATTTCAAGAGAGACGAGCTCACTGAACAACCCAGTGGGCGACTCTGGAACTTGTTAGCACACATTTTCTTCTGGATAAGCCTGTCCCATGCCTCTTGCTCCCCTTAGAAATAGTTCCCAACACCATACGTTCTCTCTTGATTTTACAAAGTCAAGCTGGGTGCCAGGAGCCTCTCTTTTGTTTTCCCAAGCCTGCTGCCCTGAAGAGTTTGTTCAAGTAAGCCAGCTGTGCACACTACATGTTTACACTGATAGTGACATCTGCAGGTGTGTTCTCAGGGAACTATTAGTCCGTGGGTGGGGCTGAGGCATGAAGATCAGGACTCACACCCACAGGCTGGCTGGTAATATACAGGGTTGCTATCAGGGCGTTCCAGTGGAGTCCGTGGATCCTCTTCCCTGCTCCAGCCTCTGGCAGCCATTCATCCATTCAAGTCATTACACGAGACCCTGGTTTTAAAAACTAAAATAACAGCCACCCAAAGAACACCCCTCAAACAAACTCTTTACAGAAAACAAAGGGGCCAGTTTTCTGACTAGCCCTTGTCAGTAGTGAAGTGGAGCGGGGATAGGTGGGTAGGATTCTCGGGAAGGTATGCTGGGGAGACCGGATCATGGATCTGTGGATCTGTGCTGCTCTCTGTGTGAAAGACTTGGAGGAGTGTGATATTCTCATGGCCTTGAAGCACGCGTTCTCATCCTATGACTTGCTGCCCACTTGGTGGTTGAAGGACCGTTTCACAGGGGTCTACTAAGACCATCAGAAAACACGGATATTTACATTATGATTCAAAACGGTAACAAAATTAGAATTATGAAGAAGCAATTAAAATAATTTTATGGCTGCAGGTCACCCCAACATGAGGAACTGTATTAAAGTAAAGGGTCGCAGCGGTAGGAAGGCTGAGTACCACTGCACTGAAGGATGCCCTTCAGAGTTCTTGCTCATCGTACTAGTGTTTGCAACCTACGTACATACATTCTTTGGTACTTCGCACATCAACATATAGGCCTGATATCTCCTTCCCTTGAGTGTAGCCTGGATTTATGCTCACTTATTATGAAAAGAGTACAAGATGCTGTGGAGGACTCTATAGATGAGAAAACTGTCAGGCCCCAGCTGATGTTAATACCTCTGGCACTAAGCTACCTGTGGTGATGACCCTGTGACATGGGTGTGACCAGAGAGACTTTTCAACTGTGCCATTCTCTTCCCAAAGTCATCACTGAGTAACTGTAAGATCACTTTGGCAAACCACATTGTGGAACATCCTATATAGGCCTGACCGGTACTCCTCAAAGGTGCCAAGGTCATGGAAAACAAGAAGAGCAGATTCAGCTGCAGACCCTTACAGCAGGGAATCCTGGATGGGATCCAAGACCAATAGAGGAAGGTAGCCGAAAACCCAGTGATGTCTGCACAGGGCCTGCATGGTTCTGGACCAGTGCCAGCTAGACTGATGGTTGTGTTCTGTTTACAGACACCGTGGACAGACAGTGAAGTTGGCATGCATGAGAACTCCCTGGAGTATATAAACTTAAAATAGTCTTCTGAAATCATCTTTAAAGAAAAAAAAAACACGTCTGAAAATGTTGAACAAAACTCCTCTATGCTCAATGAAATGCAAAGTCCTGGCTGGTAACCTGTGATTGTCACCTGAGGCTCAGCACCCTCTTTGTTTTTCTCTCCTCTCTTGGTCCCCTTCTTGGTGACTTCAGCTCCAGCTCCTCCCTTCTCCTCCAACACTCCAAGCAGGCCTGCTCCTTATGCCTTGACACTCAGCATCACCTTGCCTGGAAAGCTTCCTCATAGATGGTACCACAGCGATTCTCTTACCTCTTAGAGCTTGTTGTTGGGTCTGCTTGTTTGTTCTAATTTTGAGAAAGGATCTCTATTGCCAAGGCTGGCCTGGAGCTCCCGCTGTAGTCCAAGGGAGCTTTGAACTTTCTTGGCAATCCTCCTGCCTCAGACTCCCAAGTTCTGGGATTACAGGAATGAGCCACACTGCCTGACATCTTAGGGGAATTTACTTGCTTGTCCTTCAGCCTTGAAGACGTGTGTCAACTGTGCCCTATTTCCTGCGTCTCTGCTTTATGTCCCCATATGCCCTCATTGACCTGTCATTCAGTAAATTTTATCTGTCCTTGTTTTCTTTCTTTGTAGGATAATGTCCACAAAGAGGCTTGTGCCCTGATCCCTGGAATCTGGAGATCCCTGTGACAAAGGAATATCAAGCTTGCCAATGGAAGTACGCTTGTCAGACAACTGACCTTGAGAGCAAAAGATTATCCTGAATTATCCGGAAGAGTCCAGTAGAATCCAAAGGCACTTGAAAAATGAGAGAATGACAGGGAAGAAGCCAGAGTTGGCCAGGTGACTTAAACCCTCAGTGAGACAGAAGGACCCATGGACCAAAGGCTGAGCATCCTGTGGATGCCGGAAAAGATGCAGCATTCTTCTCCAGTGCTCCCAGAAGATGACAGCTCTGCTGCACCTTGAGCCTACTAGCTCAGTGAGGCCCGAGTCAGATTTCTTACTGAATGGTGAGATGTGAAATTACACAACATTAGGTGATGACCTTTTCAGCAATGGGAAACTAAGTCATAGCTTAAACCAACCGCCACTGCTAATGGCCAAGTTAAGACTTCCGGTCAGCACTGATGACTTTCCAGCAGGGATCAATAAGTTGGAGAGACGCTGTGAACATGGAGTGTGTGAGAGAAGGACCGTGTCTGTTGTGTGAAGCATCCATGCTGTATGCTCAGAGACCCTGAAATCGCCTGCCCTTCTGCTGCATGCTGTGAACCCGCCTTTATCAGTTTTAGGGTCTACCATTGAGGTCTTGGAGATGTCTGAGTGGATAAGACACCTGCCGTGTGAGCATGAGAACCTGAGTTCAGATCCCTGTGGATGTGCCTGTGGACTGGGTCAAGGTGTGTTAGCCTGAATCCCAAGAAGAGAGCTGGGATAAAACTATATGAGAAAAACATTATGCCATTTGCTAGAAGATGAATGTAACGGGAAAATATTATTTTGAGTGAGATAACAGCCCAGAAAGACAAGTGTGCACATTCTCTCTCATATGTGTATCTTGCTTCATACATACGTGTGTGTGTGTGTGTGTGTGTGTGTGTGTGTGTGTGCAGTCCAGGAAACCTGAAAGGGGACCGTGAGAAGGGAAAAGGAAGATTTAAGGAAGGGGTTGAAGAGGACAACAGAGTGCATTCAATAACACAATGGAAAGGGGGAACACGTCTGTAGAAATGGACAAGCAGGGACAGAGAGCAGGGAGATGGGAGGGGGGGGAAGAACTGGAGGAGGTCAACCTAAACTAAGTATGTGTAAAAACATGCCACAAGGAGACCTATTACTTGGTATGAAAACATAAACTAAAAATTAGGGGGAAAAAAGAGAAGGAAACTGTTGTGGCTTCCATCCAACTGATAACAGGGAGACATTGTTGATTTCTGAATATTGCGAAAATATATGTGTGGTTTGTGGCATCTATCTAGTCCTTCAGGTTGGAAGGTAGGAAGCTGAGACCTTCCTTTTATTAAGGACAAGAAAGAGAGCCAGGCTTGGGTGCTTACACTTGTAATCTCAGCACTTGGGAAACAGAGGCAGAAAAGATATCGTGAGTTCAAAGCCTTCATGGGCTATGTGGTGAGCGCTAGGCCAGCTTGGGCTATAGAGTGAGGACTTATCTCAAACAACAACCATAAAAACCAACGAAACAAACAAGAATAGGAAAAGACAGAAACAATTCCGTCTAGGTCCAAAGAAGCCTGGCTTACCAAGGAGCAATGTCAGCCATTGGTTTAACCATCCAGAGACATCAGTTTCACGAGAAACTGCATGGGACCTTTGTTGAACCACGGCATAGTTAGAAAGAAGATTTGTTTGCTTTCTTTTAAAATAGCATGGGCACATCAAAGGACTCTAACTACCTGGTGATCATGCCGCACAGCGCACCTGATGCCAGATGTGTGCTGTGCGGCATCAAACCCTTCTCCAGCTCTCCAGACACCAGCTGGAGATCCTAAAATTTAGTCAAGCTCTGGCACCAACTGGAGTCAGCACTGGTCCCACAGGTGAAGCGCCCAGCCACACAAGACTGCCCTCTCTTCAAATGGCATTCGTCAGTCTGAGGCTCAGGTGTTTCTTAACTAGGGGTTCACATGTCTCTCCCCTGCCCAGCTCAGGGATGATAACTAGCTGGAAGGATTCACAGACTTCAGGGGAACCCTTCTGTGTACCGGCTTGTTATGAAGGGCGCAAACCGAGGGACAACTCACGGAGAAGCAGCAAGGGGAGCGATGTGTCCTCAGAGAAACCAGAGCCTCCATGCCCTCTAAGTGTAGCCCTCCCCAACATCTCTGTACGTTCGGCATCTCCAAACTCATCTGATCATGGTGTTCCATGGCCTCTGTGGAGACTTGTCTCCCACCCATTTTGCCTGGGTCCTGTGTGGAGCAGTCCAGTTCCAGCCTCACAGTTGGAGCTGTGAAATCACCCCTGTTGCCGAAACTAGAAGGGGGCTATAAGTGCTGCAGCTCTCCCCAAGGGAAGCATTGCACTCCTGAGGGGAAAGGTATCCTGTCAGTCAGGAGCCAAGAGGTCACACAAAGTGACGCTGTACAACAAACCTCACGGGAGAGACTTATTAGGTAAGACACAAGAGGGAGTCTGCCTCTGCGTGGGTGAGGAGCAACAGGATCTGAGCAGGAGACCGACTTATATAGGGTTTCTTGGATGAGGAGTTTTTCAAGGTGATTTCCAGAGTAAGGATTGGTGGGATTTCAAGTCTTGAGTTTAGGACAAACCCAGAGATTGGTGGGTTTTCAAGCTCAGAGATTGGTGGGTTTTCAAACCCGGAAGTGAGCTCCGGCCTTTGTCCTACAGGAGTAGGTCACTCCCAGCTGTGGTGGTCCTGGGAAAACAGGATGTGAGTGTGGACTGGACTCCTGAAGGCATCCAGACTTACTGGCCTGGCCATCTTGGCTTTCACTCTTGGCTCTCCAATCAGTGGTGAGAAACTGTTAGCCAATTTTTTTCCATGTTAAAAAATAATCTAAATAATACATACCTATTGTGGTGTTTTAATTAACACTTACAATATAATTATAAATAATATATTATACTATAACTACATTATAACTATAATATATCATAATTGAAATTCTTGTACTTCCATCTTTCCAGGTCACCTACAGTATTTTATTTCTAAACCTCTGCCCAAGAAGTAGCATTGAAAAACCTTTCTGTTCTGTGCTAGCTCCTTCACTTCCCTAAGAATGTGGTTTAATAAATTAATTTGTAGACTATGATAGACTATGAATTACCTTTTAATGAGGAGTTTAGTAGATAGGAACTGGAGAAATCTCAGACTCTGACCTTTCCACCTGGATAGCCTCTCAGGAAAGCATAGGGCTGAAGGGCCAGGCTGAGCAGTTGCAGTGTGGGTGTCTGATGGACTAGCCAGCGTTTTGACTAGCCACCTGCTTGGTGCCCCCTCTGTGCCCGGCTCTAAACTGTGAGCTTTGAGATGGAACTGCACTGCATGGTTGTAATGTCTCTCGAAAGGGCAAGTATCCTCAGCAGAGAAACTTCGATGGACTTCAAAGGAATGTCTTATCCCAAACACACCCCTGCGGCAGGGGGTGTTGAAGCCGTTCAAGGTGAGGATAAACAGTAAGAGATTTCTCTAAAAAGGATGAGAAAGTAAAAGATGAAAATGTGGCAAGAGGAGCTTGGGGGGGGTCAAAGATGAATAGAGAAGTTAGAAACTGTATCAGCCTGAGATTGTCCTTGACCGCTCCATCCTCCCTGCCTGCTCGTTAATACACGTTTCTCTTTCATCAGCACACTGCTACTTCCCACAAATCTGCCAGGTGCTAAAATGGGTGAAAGGAGGTCAAACAGAAATGAGCATTCATGCTCTTTAATTTGGAACTGGCATTTGGAGGTGTTTGTGAGGGCTTAAGTTTAATTAATCGAGTCCTTAGGAGTAAAGCCGGCAGGTTCTTGTCCATGGATTTTAGAAAGTTGAAGTTTTTTCCTTTAGACCCTTGCAGTTCCCTAAATCTCTTGGCCCGTGGAGGAGGCTATCTTTAAATAGGAGTCTCTTCCCACAGACTGCGTGTCATTTAGCCCATTTACCTTGCAGGGGGGTTTGTACAAGAGTACACACAGGGCTATTTTGTGGGGATGCGGGATGGCATTAGCTATTTTATAACCGCGCTATGTTTTAAACCTTTCTCCTTCTTCTTAGGAAAGACTCTGCTGGCTTCCTGTTCCATCACATTAAACTCCAGGGAATGACTTCAGTCTTGATCCAAAAGCTTCAGCTCTCAGAAATTCCAAGCTCAGAGCCGTCAGGTCACAGGCTAATCACATGCAGGAGAACATAGTAGATGTGCAGAAGGTCGGCAGTAGAAGACAAAGTGGTGCGGGTCTCAGGCAAGCACTTGAAGACCTAAAGGACAATATGAGCCTGTCATAGCTCAGATTCCACGGATGACCAGGACTCCCGCTAGGCAAGAAGAAGCCCTGATGCCGGAATGAATCATGGTGTAAAAATTTTACGGCGTGAATTCTGGGAAAGAGTTATGCCTGTGCATCTGTCCGCGGGTGTGTTAGTCTGCATCCAGAGAAGACTGAAGCGAGATGGGAGAAAGGTATTAGTTCCCGGAGATGATGTGCCATCAGTTCAGGCTCTGGATATGGTACTGATGAAAAACTGCCTCCCTTGGTGGGGCAACGCTTGAAGTGCAGTCACTGGGACCCTCCAATAGCCTCGTCATATGTAAGGTCCTGGCCAGACAGAAGCTCACCATATCACATCTTTAGTGGCCATCAACATTGCATTATCGTTGGAAGTTTTGGAGGGGGCCATGAGAGGAGATAGCTGTACCCCCAACGTCCGTAATAACTGTGGTAACTGTGAATATAGAGGGAAGTATTGCAGATGTGAAGGACCTCTTTGGAGAGCTTCCAAAATCATCATGCTTTATTACTATGACGGAAGAACAAGACTCCTTGCAGACCAAATCTGATCAATTCACACCAAATCAGACAAATTCTGTGTATTGACTTTAAGACTTGAGCTATATGCAACTGATGTGTGGTGGGAAATAAAGCCAATGTGTGTTAGGATAACAGAATCACATTTTGATTATTGAGGAAGAATATGGAAAAGAATGTTGGGTTGCTAAGGATCATGTGACATGGACCCTAGGGCTAGATGGTGAGTGACTTATTGAAGCTCAGGCTCTTCCATTGGTTTAGAGGAACCTGGACTGTCAGCCCCAGGGCTGGTTTGCTGGATCCTGCCTACCCATGTGCCCCTAGAGTGTTACTATGGCTCCGTGCCTCAAGAGTGCTGTAGGGCTGAGAGTAATCTTTTTTATAATCTATATATTTATATATTTTTAAAATGAATTACCTCAGTTGTACAAGGTCATGAGATGGAGTGCCATAATTTGCCATAGCTATACAATGCATGCTAATCAAATTGGGGTAGTTAACACTTCCTTCTCAACTTTTTTTTTAATAATATAGGATAATCAGATGCATTTATGACAAAAATAAACTTAACTGAAAGAGGCTGTGCTGCTCTCTCTCGAGTAGAGTCAATACTGGCAAACCTGCTGTGGCCTTGTGGGCATGGCCCCGTGGCTATACCAACCAGGAGGGCTGGCCAAGGAAGGTGCTCCATTCATTCTCACTAATGGAAGATATGACCATCAAATCTGAACCACTTCAACTCAGAACATACCTCTGAGTTTGGGGGCTTCTCTTAGGATGGAAGACCCCCAGAAAGGGAAAACTATTTTTTTTCTACAGATGAACTTGAAGAAACTTAATCTTAGAAATAATGGTATTTTACTTTGTTTTCCAGGCTGGTGAAGTAATATAAAACAGCTCCTTATTTCATTGTGCAGCTAATACGCATGTGTGTGTTCTCATTTGCTGCTGATTTTCTGTGGTGTTACTACAGTGGGCTCAAAAGACTTTGGACATTTGGAGAAATCAGTATCTCCTGCTGCTATACAGGCTCTGTGAAGATTCAGAAGAGGCTGCAAACACGGAAGAGACAAGTGGGGGAAACTCTTGAAGTTCAGCTTCATCAATTTATTATGAAATGCCCGAAGATAGAACCTGGCTTGAGAACAGAAAATGTCCTGTGCTTTAAATCACTGAACTGTCCCCCTCCCTCCAGCTACGTCCTCTGAACTCTTTCTTTCCACAGCCTCAGTGAAGTCATGACTCATGTCTGGAAGGAGACTGCTAGATCAAATAAGAGACGGAGCTCTCACTTCCAGGAAAACAAAACCAAGCTCATCTAGTCTTCTAAGTTTTTCTGGAAAAAAAATCTTCCGGAGGAAGTTTCAGCAAATAGTCGCTTAGATTATGCGGCATAGTCAGGACCAAGATTCGAAGATGGTGTGTGCTCTTCTTTCTAGTGCTTGATTACTGGCGCCGATCCACAAAACAATGGCTTTCAAATAACAACAACAACAACAACAATTCGAAGATGGTGTGTGCTCTTCTTTCTAGTGCTTGATTACTGGCGCCGATCCACAAAACAATGGCTTTCAAATAACAACAACAACAACAACACATTGTTTTCTGAAATATCAGGTTCTCCCATCCAACTCCTAAGACCAAAACATACTTTGGTCAGGACAAATTAGATTATATCCAACAGGTTTCAGAACAAGCAAAAAAAAAAAAAAATGCCTTACAGACCATCGGTGATAATCAATGGATCATAGCCTGTGTTCATGTCATTGCAAGAATCAATGTTTCTTTACTATTTATGTCTACTGTGAAAATCAGGGATGGTAGTGTTTCAGAGCCTGAGTAGGTCATGCTGAGTACGTTCTCCACTGAAATTAAGGTCTGACTCATGCTAGCTTAGCTAAGATTACTAGAAAAGGCCATCCAGTGGAGTTTTGTGTGCACTGGGTTACATCTGAGGGGGTAAAAGGTGTAGGCTGAGTAAAGAAAGAAGCTGAGTGGGGCATCCAAACCTTCAACTCGCCCCACAAAGATCTCTAGGTCTGAAATGACCCCTCTGCTCAATCTGAACTTGGCCAACGCAATAGATAATCTCCATAGTCATTTTGTGATATACCACAAGACCGGCTTCTGAGCTCTTCTGTGAAGGCATCTGCAGGAAGGGTTCACTGGGGGAGAAGACCTTCCCCTACCAGAGTGGGTGGCATCTTCAGGTACGACCCACATACAAAGATGTCTAAGAGAAAGCAGCATGGCTTGCCTGCCTTCACTTCTTGTTGGAGGATGCAGATATCTTTGGGGCTGCTATTGCTGCTGCTGCTTCGCTTACGTCAGAATCCAGTTCCTTTGGATTCCAGCGGGGACTGAGATTAGCAGTGACTTCAGGATCAGATTAGGTCTATTAAGGCATCCATTTTCATGGATTGAGACTCCCAGTTCTTGGCTTCCCCAGCATGCAGACAGCGGTTGTTGTACTCCCCAGTTCCTATGGGTCGTGAGCCATTCTAGTAAACCCTCTTTAAAGCAAGACACACATTCTAGTGGTCTGCTCCTCTGGAGGGCTAGGGCTATCACAGAGAGGACAGAGTTTTGACTGCTGTACCACCCAGTCAGCAATGGTTTCTCTACAGCGAAGGGGGCATGCTGCACAAGCCTTCACTTTGGCTGAAGGTTCAAAGGAAAGGAACACAGCTATGAGTCCCCATCATTCCTTTTACCTGGGGAAAGTGTGTCCCTTGTAGATGGAGGGAGACTCCAGCAGTAGTCTAGATCTACTGAATGATCCCTTTTGAATAAATCCCTTCCCTAAGACGGGCAGTGGGAGTTTGATTGATATCTAATACTATGTAACATATTACGCCAGACAACATTTAGTGGTTTAAAGCAGCAACAATTTATCACTCCTCTTGTCTCTATGTGTCAAGAACTTGCAAATAGCTTGCCTTGGAAGTTCTTTGGCACATCCTGTGTAAGTGCTGTTGAATGGGAGCTGATGCTGCTGAGGACTTCCCTGGAAACTTTTGCTCTTTCTCTTTGTGTAGTAATAAGAGTGGCGGAGCTGAGTCCCCAGCACCCTGGCCGCCTGGCTAGCTTATGCTCCGAAATAGCAACATGCACATACTGTATTCTTTTAAACACTGCTTGGACCATTTTTATCTAGCCTCTTCTAGGCTAATTCTCACATATTAATTTAGCCCATTTCTAATCATCTTAATAGCACCGCTAGGTGCACTTACCAGGAAGATTCTAGCCTACGTCCATCCTGGGTCGGAGCTTCATCGCATGTGTCTGGGAGAGGGGAACATGGTGTCTCTGCTCCTGAGAGTCTGAGCTCACTTCCTCTTCCTCCCAGCATTCTGTTCTGTTTACTCCTCCCACCTATGTTTTAATCTATGAGGGCCAGCCAAGCAGTTTCTTTATTTTTTTAACCAATGACCTTCCTCCATCATCTTTGGAGCCTTGGGGCCTTTGCAGGTGATTTTTGTTTTTTGCTTTGGGCTTCCTCTTGGCACTGTGTTTTAGACTTCTTACCTGGAAGCGTAGAGCACCACAGCTTGTTGTCTCATGAGACCCTGGAAAAAATGGTATGGCATTTTCCAACCTAGGCTCAGATGCCATACAGTGTCATGCTGCCAACATCCTGCTTACAACCCTGTGTCTGGGGCTACCTCAGTTTCAGAATAAAGAGACTTCTCATCTTGGGAGAAGTGACAAGTCCCATAAGAATTTGTATAATGGGGCAATTTTGGCAGTGCCGAAGTTAAACATTTAATGATAGTAATAAATCCAATGGAAAGATGTAAAAATAATGGCACAGTGAGAGCCTTTTAATTCTTTTCATCATATGCCTGCGCAATGGTTCTCTCCGTTTGCAGATTGGTTCTACCTAGAAACCAGCCCCCATGTCTGAACCATCTTTCCATGTGACATCTTCTAGGAACAGGAGGCTGTCACCCTGTTTCCCCCTTCCCTTGTCTATCTACATCTTCCTGACATTCCTTCATGGCCACTGCCTTTGTTCAAATCTCTCATCTTTTTCCTGTGGCATCATGGGATGTCATGGTGGAGGAAGACTAGTCACAGACCGGTGGGGACCAGGCTTCCCTTCAGGAGCATGTTGACAATGACATGGCTTCCTTCCACAAGGCTCTACCTCTTAAGAGTCCTGTCACCTCCCCACTGGCACCATGGGCTGAGGACAAAGTCTTCAACACTTGGGCCTTCGGGGGAAATTCAAAATCTAAACTATAACAGCACTCAATGTATAAGTTCCTTCCAGAATATTCCATCAGAGCTGAGAAACTAATATAGCTATGAAACCTAGCATCTATATTTCAATGGAATATTACAAGAGACTACAGAAAATGTCAGCTAAACAAAGTTATTCTTATGTCACAAAAGCCAGCTGAATAAATTCTAGCTTTTGTGTGTTATCTTTCTGTATTCTTATATCCCAGAATACACAGAACTCAGTACCCATCCTCTCTTCCGTTTGCAGCAGAATTAGGAGAAGATGAGAAGAAAGAAGAGTATGTATATCTTTCAATACCTCTAACCTCAATCTTGGACCACAGGGGCACCGCTGGCTTCCCTTCTCTTACTTGGCTGAAAAAAAAATGTCAAATTCCCAGAAACATGTGCCCGAAACTCAGCTTCCAAACTGGCATTAGCTTTGCTATCAGGCAGATTGGGCTCGCTCTGAACAGGACAGACCTTAGGATTAGTTTGGTCAAGACTAATAGGTTTCCATCTCTGAAGCACATTCCATGTCTCCCAGGAGGAAAACAGAGACAACTCCATTGCGTGAACTGTGGGCAACTAAAACCATCCCTTAAGCCTCGGGGCTTTGCTCTTATGTAATGACTCAGACACTTTTTAGAATCCCTGTCATTTTATTTAATCGCATTCAATACCACTCTACGGGTCTGAGATGGCCAAACTTTTTTTTTTCTCTTGCCAAGAATGTGGCAGGAAGTATGCAGCCAGCATTTGCTCAGGGGCCAACAAAAAGATTCGTTTTAGATTAGGGTGCAACCAAAACACGGTTTTCAAAAGAGCATCAGAATTGCTTCACTGTGGTATCTTTCGGGTGAGCTTCAGTCTGTTTCTATCAAATGTACGGCTTACAATTTAAATGATAACAAATGGGGCTCCCGGCTCTTTTATGATGCAGAACACTTTTTAGCAATGCCTGGCAGTATAATCAATGTGTTTTTCACAACTTAAGGCGCAGAGCGCTTGATGGAAACCGGCTGTTCCAGAACTACATTGTATTCTAGGGCTTTCATCCAAAGTGAATGTCTTTGAGGGGAACTTTTAAAGGCAGTGATTAAAAGCTTCAAAGCAATAACATTAAAGTAGCTAAGTGATGAATATCTGTACATTTCAAGCTCTATTCTGAAGTCTAAGGTGTTAAAAGCAAAGAATTGTTCGCTGTTACACAGCTTTTATACCTTTTACTTATAACAGAGTCATTTTCCAATTTGCCATCTTCCTGACAGTGGGGGATCGCTGGGAAGATGGGCTTGAATCTTTATTTGAGCAGCTTCAGGTGATTCTCACTTTAGGGTCCACCCAACTCAATGAGGGAGCTCTGGTTCGAGCTGGTGTGTTATTTTCTTACAGAACTCAAACTCACAATAAATAATAAGATTTGGGAATCTTTTAAATCCGTGACTATTAGAAGCAACACTAATACAAGTTGTGAATGCTCCCTCTAGTACCCTAAAGACTCTAACAGGAGGGAAAATGGAAAGGGGGAAGAAAAGGGGATGAGGCAGGAGGGCAGGATGCTAGCTGGAGTCTGCCAGAGCCTCTTGTCTCTCTCCTCGTGCCCCTGTTATCCTTGGCAGCAGTGGTTGAAACAGATTCACAAGTCCTCCCAAAGACTTGCTATGGTCTCATTTTCTCCACCTTACCAGCTTTTCTTCCTTAACTGTCCTCCTTCCTTCTCTTCCCATGATACTGCTGGAACTCTGCAGTGTAGGGAACATATTTATTTTCCACCTCAAGAATGGCTTCTCTGATTCCTCAATACATACAGGAGACTCAGATACAGGATGCTCACAGTTTCCAGTACGTACGTGGGCAGGAGGCAGCGAGATCCTTGCTTCCCATCATCACCTCACCATAGCTGAGTCCTTACTTCTCCACGTCCTGTGAAGTCCATGAGGTACCAAGCTCTACCTTTTCATTTTATTTTCACATCATCTTTTCATTATCAAAAATGTGTGAGCTCCTGTTACAGCCTCCCTTCTGCTCATGCCCTGCTACTGCCTTGGGAGACAGTATCTTGGGGGCACTAGGAAAGCCCGCCAAGCCAACATTTGGCCTCTTTGATCTTTGATTACCCATATTTCAGTGACCCTTCACCTCTTATTCTCATTGATTATGGCTATAATTTTGAGCTGTAAGTTACCTAGAACTCCCTGGTCCTATTTTCTAAAATCTTCAATCCTACTGGCTCTTTCCTGATCATGCCAACATGCCTTTTATATCACAACAGAGTAATCCTGCTGCTATAGCCCGCCCACTCCTTCTTCCCTCCTTATAGATTCTGTCTTGCATGGGGATCATCCACGCCCCTCTTAGAAACACTTAGTCTTTGCCTGCTTATGCTTTAGTAGTACCAGCTCCAGGAGAAATCAGCATAGCTTCCTGCTTTCTGCTTTCATTCCTCACACTTGAGGAATGTGGGCGAAAATTCACTTTGTAGACAGCATTACAGCCTCCTGGCAGATGCCCAGATGTCTCCACACTCTTTTTGCTTGTTCCTGTTCCGGTGCCTCTTCCATTCTTCTCAGCAATGCTCTCTAAATGTTAGCATCCTTTTCGTGCCTGCGGTCTGCACCTGTCTCCTCCTCCCCGGAGAGCTTGCTGCTAGCTTCATCAAGAAAGGAGGCATCCAGTTGCTGCCTACCTCCACGCTTCATCTTTATTTTCTTTTTTCTTTTTTTAAAAATCATCCCCTTTCTTCTGTTCCTGTATCCGAAATGATGACGGGTCCCTCCTACAGACTGAAGTCCTCACTCCCACTTTTCTCAGTTTGATCACGGAGTCTGGTCCTTGTCCCAGCTCATCCATGCAGTCTGATCACTCCCATCCGTTACCTGACATCCTCCTCCTTGCTTCCCTATCCATTCCCCGGAGCCATGTGTGTTCAGTGGATAAGGGTCAAACTCTCCCTTTCAGCCGCTAGTCAATCTGGTTTCTACTTCTGCCATCTTTTCTAAAATAATATTGGTGGCTGTTACATTGCCCTAAGCAGCGGACTTCTAAGGACTGCATATCCTCTGGGTGTACACAGCGCAGTTGATCTCCTCTGTAGAACTTTGTTTTCTCTTTTGTGCCCCCCACTGATTTCCCTTCTGCCCCTCTGTCCGCTTCTTCACAGTCTTCTCTGCAGACTGTTCTTTCTCCCTCCATTCCCTGACTCATGACTCTCCTGGGCACTTCATAAGCACACACGAAGTCTATGAATACTTCTAAATATGTATGTCCAAATCTCTAGACCCATCTTTTCCTTGAGGTCCAGAAATCATGGCTGATGGCTTGGTAGACATCTCTATATGACTGTCACACTAGCAATTCAGATTCAACACACCAGGAGTAAATTATTCCTGCCTCCCATCTTATCTTGGCCTCTGCCAGCTTGATTTCTAGCTGCCCTGACTCAATCCACTGCATTATTATTAATATGACCACAGTAGCCATTTTCTTTCATTTCTCCTCCCTGTACAACCAGCCATCACATGCGATCTTTGGGCTGGTTCTCAGGCCTGTCCGCCTTGCTGTCTCTATGGCCCAGATCCTCGACATCGCTCATGGACTGTTGCGCACGCTCCTCATTCACTTCAGCTTTGCAGTTACTGCTCATGGTCACTGGGGTGCTTGCCTGGAGATGCCTGAGTTTGTTGCTCCCTCAGACGTTCCATAACTCTTCACCCTTTAAAAGGCCACTATGTGGTACAGGAGTCACCAGTCCCCGGCTATCTACTGGGCACTTAATGCGGTGAGGCACATTCAATGCCCACAGTCTCTGCATCAGCTACTGCCTTAAGTACCTGCCCTGGCTTCCCTGGAACTACAAGCTGTAAACTTAAATAAGCCCTTTCCTCTCTGAACTGCTACCGGTCATGATGTTTTATCTCAGCAATAACAAGGACAGCTCCTATAATCTATGATGACAGGTCAGTAGTCTGTGTGTGTGTGTGTGTGTGTGTGTGTGTGAGAGAGAGAGAGAGAGAGAGAGAGAGAGAGA
>NC_022020.1:43697993-43702973 GCF_000317375.1 Microtus ochrogaster
GAGAGAGAGAGAGAGAGAGAGAGAGAGAGAGAGAGAGAGAGAGAGAGAGAGAGAGAGAGAGAGAGAGAAGAGCTAGGTCATTATTACTCAGGAGATTATCATGACACACCTATGTATTTTATTTTTAATACTGAATAAGAAGTCCTCAAGGAGCTAGGTGATAAACCTGGTCTAGCTGCTACCAGCATAGAAAGCTGTTTTTGGACATTCCTATCTTTGCCTTCCGGAAGCAGGCTCTTCTCCACAGTTAACAATGCCCTTGGAGGCCAGGCTTCTCCCTAGCTTATTTACAGGAGCATGCCCAGGATTTTCCTGAGAAATGACCTTCAGCCTAGTTTCTCAGAGGAAGACGGCAGGTGGATCTCTTCTGTGTTATTAGCCCATCCTCTCAATTCTGAAAACTGTCACTTTGGTCATTTTCCTCTTCAGACAGTGCCAGTTCCCTGGAGATTTGTCACTCGGCGTCATCTATTGACCTTCCTCCCAGAGGTCATTTCTCATTTCCCTGCCAGCTCGCCACATGGCCCTTTCGCACTTGCAGGTTTTTAGGGGGAGTTCCTTCTTGTGTGAGCTTGGCGCCTCGGGCTGTATTTTACTCTGAGGCCAAGTCTCCCCTGTGAAAGAGCATCTTACAGCCAGTTTAAGATGAAATAAGAACCTCCTAGGTTGTCCTGCAAGTTCTTGAATTCTATGATTCGGGTGTTTGTATTTCAAGTCTCACACAGTTTAACCTTTCAGGACTTCTTTCTGTTTTGCAAGCACTTTCTCTAAAACTGAAGAAATATATATGCTGCACCGAAATCCCTGCAGAAAGGTCGATTGGCATTCAATGTCCTCCTTAGACGGGTCCCTTCCATTGGTTGGTGCCTTGGAAGCCCTGCATTGATTCTCAAAGCTGTGCAGCAATTATGGTTTATTCTCAGTTTGAAAGAGCACTGATCTAAGTGCATAAGACATTAGGGAAGAGTCCTGGTAGTGATGCAGTTAAAATAAGACAAAAATAGTGTAGAAGAAAGTTTGACCTTGAAGGTTTGACCTTGAAGTTTTAATGCTAGAGGATGCTATTTACCAAGTTACAATTTTCACGGTTGTTTTATATTTCACTCAAGTACTCAGTTCAGCCCAAAGTAAATAACAAAGTGTGTATCTGATATGGGAAATAAATACAGTAAATATCTAAACAGGAAGATGGGGAAGCTGCATAAATTCATTTCTTTTTTTCCTTTTTTCTTGTTCTTGAAATGTCTATACAAACCAAAGGAAGAAGTAAGAAGGAGAGATCCTGGAAATCAAAATAGCATCTCGAAGGTGCCGTAGGGATGGCTCAGCAGTGAATTACTGCTTGTAGTGGCATTTCATTTGTATTTTAATAAATACAGCTTGCCTGAAGATCAGGAAACTAAAACAACCACACTGGCCAGCCTTACAGACCAGGCAGTGGTGACACACTCCTTTAATCCCAGTACCCACACTAGCCTGCCATGGAAACCAAGCAGTAGTGGTGCACACCCTTAATCCCAGAACTAGAGAGGATTATAAAACGGGAGGAGACAGCATTCAGTCTCAGTGTCATTCTGAGGTTTCCTGGAGGCAGGATCACCATTTTCAGACTGTGGTCGAGGTAATCTCATTGGGGGGACCTACACCTGTGAAATGCACATGAATCCGCACAGGCACACACACATATAAACAAACGGACACCTAAATAGAGATAACATTCCAAGAAGCCTAGTGATTTATAAACCAGCAAGTTGAATGCACCCCGGAGGCTGTGCTATGTGTATGTATCACCAGGTTGCGAGTAGTCTCCCATTCTTAAACTGTATCTTTATTATGAAAAATTATTCCCAAAAATTTTCATCATGCTAGTTTTCAGATCATTTGGGAAAGTAAGGCACAGTATCAACCTCAATTTGGTTTTTATTATAAAATGAATATAATTTCACAAGTGTGACAGAGTATGATCAAGCTAGGGGATTGGTGTGGAACTCTACCTATCCTAAGAATGAAACACACTCATCCCAAAGCAAAGTGATACACCATGGGCTCTGGCCTGTTCTTTGTGAGGGGAGTAGGGAAAATGGGGGAGCATTCTCTTACTTCTGTACAAATTGCCAGGAATCGTGTTTTAGACAACATGGGTTTGTTCTGTCATTGTTTGGGATACTAGAAGAAAGGAATCAGTCTACTGGTATAGCTCAGGGTGGCAGGCAGGCTGCTGCTGCTGGAGGCTGGAGGGTGGGACAGTCCCTCTTGTTTTCCAGCTTCTAGAGGCTACCTCTTTCCTGGGCTCCATCTCCAGAAGCAGGGTTGGCAGCAAAGCACAGCTCTCCTGTCTTTCCCCTGAATCAATCTTCACTTCTGTTTCTTGGACTTTTCCTCTGTCCCTTGTAAAGACATTTATGATAGTCCTCCATCTTAAGATAATCAGATCTGCCACATAAAGTCATGTCATAGGATCTACAGTTTAGACTGTGGGCACCTTTGAGGCTGGTACTCTGACTACCATAGGAAAAAAATGTTCAATAGTCTTTAAGATTCTTGAAGTTGTGCTTTTTTTAAAAATATTTATTTATTAAGTATACAATATTCTGTCTGTGTGTATTCCTGAAGGCCAGAAGAGGGCACCAGACCTCATTACAGATGGTTGTGAGCCACCATGTGGTTGCTGGGAATTGAACTCGGGACTTTTGGAAGAACAGGCAATGAATGCTCTTAACCACTAAGCCATCTCTCCAGCTCCTGTGCTTTTTTTTTTTTTAAAAAAAGCTATAATTTGTAGTTATATCCAACTCAAAAGCCACATGCAACGAAAGATAAATGCCTCTTAACACAAAAGTATAAGCTCAAAACATTGTGAGACTTTTTAAAAAGAATTTTTATTTTTTGGAACCTGATTGCATATTCTCCAGTGTGAACTTTTCAGATAACAGCTGGGCGTCATGATGTCAAAAGCATAGACAGGCCCACTAGAGTAGGCAAATTCCATCCTCACATGTGAGGAAGGAGGTTTGAGACAGAGCATAAAAAGTTTAAGTTGGAGCCACTGCAGTCATCCTAATATTTACCACATCCATACCAGAGTGGTCTCTGTCCTAAAAGGTTTATTTATGGAGTTTGGACTTAGGACTTTGGCTTTTAAACTTATACTACTGCTTGCAATGGAAAACGAGGGCAGAAAAATCTAGATGCTGTGGCATAAATCTTAGGAGTGTTTCACTTTTTCTGGACTTCTTCCCAGCAAAAACAACATTTTCCGTTTATAGTCTGTGCCATTTTGAAAATGACTTGTCAAGGTTTCTTGGGGCTGGTCAATGAATTTCAAATATTCTTACGGGTTGACTCGATTAATTTTATGCCTACCTTTTCAAACACATTAAATCAAGATGAAGATAGTTCAGTTCTTACTCAGACCCACATTCTGTACTGATGTTCTATTCGAAGGGAAAGAGAAAGGGAAAAATTAAAAATAAAAAAAGGGTAACAGGAACAAATGATTTTTTGAAACTGAGGTAAACACTAGTTTGCAAAGAGCAAAACAGGCTGCATAGATATGGACCACTCTGTGTTCCACACAATGCCTGGGTAATGGCACCCACCCCTATCATACAAAGTTATTTTATAAAGTAATACTTTTATTATTCTTTCAAAAGCTCACATATTTGTGTAATGTATTTTGATTATACTCATCCTCTCCTACCTCCCTCCGACTTACCCTAGTGCCCTGGCCCTGTTTCCCTCCCAAATCCACCTCCTCACTTGTTTATTTGCTAATAACCTTGAGTCTTATTGGTGCTACTTACAAGCACATGACAATGGGGCACTGGTAACTACTGGTGCTGTATTCCAGAGGACAGTGACTTTCTCTTTCTTAGCAGCTATTAACTGCCAATTGCTCCCCTGCCAAGGGTGGGGCCACAGGGACCCGTCTTCCATTCATGTTGGAATCTTGACTGGCTCAATCTTATGACGGTCTCGTGTCTTGATGGATGCAACAGCCACGCTAAGTCCAGAAGTCAGTGTTTCACAGCTCTCCTCCCCGTCTGCCAGTTCTTGTATTCTTTCTGTCCCTGTTCCAAAATGCTCTCTGATCTTGGATTGGGGGAGGTTGCCATAGATGACTTACCTACAGCTAAGCGCTTAATTATACTTAGAAGTTTGACCAGATATGAATCTCTGTATTAACCACAAATAGAAGCTTCCCTGACTAAAGTTGACAGCAATACAATTTTATGTTCCTAAACAGATTTAGAAGGTGCTTTGACAATGTAGCTACATAGCAAAATAATACTAATAGGTACAAGGTTGTTTATTTTGTCTAGGAGTGATGTCAGGGAGCCTCAAGGAGCACAGTTGGCCATCACTGGCTCCGGAGAGTTCTATATTGTACCTTTCTAGGTTTCCCATTGAACCTGTTTTTATCTAGACATTCCACTTGTGTGTGCCTGAGCTGCTCTCCCTCCACAGCCTGATTATGGAATCATAACAGGTAACCACTGACATCTTCAGAATAGAGATTCAGACTAGAGCAGTATCTCCACATTAACTTGCCAAAGTTGCCACCACAACCCCACCCCCACCCCCGATGGTTTATCATGTTTTATGTCATAATAAAATAAGTCTTGGGAAGGTCTCTTGTAAGAGATTTTAGCTCCTAATACATATGTCAACATTCTCATTCTTATAAACTATCTTCAAATAAGTCATCAAGTTACTCATAAAAATCAAATGCTCCTGAGTCTTAAGTTAAAAGTTTAAGGCAAATGCGATTTTTATTTTGTATTTTTTTCTTTCAGATTATGAAAGTGGATAGGAATGCGGTCTTATAAATTATTTATTCTTTTATATTCGAATGCATATTTAACGTACTTTGATAATACCTTCCCATTATTCTCTTATTACTCTTCTCTCACTTTAGGCAAATCCTTATTTCTCCCAAGTCCCCTTCGTTTTGTGTGTGTGTGTGTGTGTGTGTGTGTG
>NC_022020.1:43703265-43708982 GCF_000317375.1 Microtus ochrogaster
AGAGAGAGAGAGAGAGAGAGAGAGAGAGAGGTGGTGGAGGGACATCACTGAGAGATGTTCCTCCTCCCCCAACCATCACTAACTGCCTCTAGATTCTCAAGGAATGGTTGGGCTGAGTGAATTCCTCCTCTCCTCCATGATGGACCCAGTCTTGAACGGGAATGGTACAGGTGACCACCATTTCTGGGCGATCACGTGTGTAGCAGGATGGCATGTCTAGGAGACAGGTTTTCGTGGCATTCTTCCCTACCTCTGCCTCTTTCTGCTCCCTCCTCCTGCGTGTTCCCTGAGTCTTAGGAGGGGTTGCTGTAGATGCCTCATTTAGGGCTGAGCGCTCAACACTCAACAGTCACTGTTCTCTGCACTTTGGAGGAACGCAACTTTTAAGTTGAATTCTGTTATCTTTGTACATTTGTTTCCTAAGAGTCACTGATGTTATTGAATGTCTGCACTGATATGAGCTTACTACATGAATAGAGGCGTTTCCATTTTAGTGAGCCTAAGAATTCTATTTCACCTGATTTTATCAGTGTTTGCTAATTCTTGAAAGTACTTTTATTCAATCAAATGGTATTGATTTTGTGTGAAACTAACAGAAATATACACAGTAGATGTAGATTTATATGTTTTTCAAACACATTTTAATGAAACTAGTTTTCCTTTCTAATAGCTATAGATTATTGTCTATCTCCTTATTGGAGTTTACTAAGAATCCAGTTATTAGGGTGCCAGAGTGATGGCTCTATGGCTAAGAATATTTTCAGCCCTTGCGGAGGACTCAGGTTCAGTTCATAGCACTCACATGGCAACTAAAATCTCTCTATGGCTCCAGTTCCAGGGGAGGCTGATGTCCTTTTCTGACTTCCACTGACACTGAACATATACGGTCCACTTACAAACATGTAGACAAAATGCTCATGCATATTAAATTAGATTAAATAACGCTTTAAAAAGAAGTAACTGCTTACTAGGACCCACTAATTTTATTTCACGACCAGCAGCATGAATAAGTATAACAAATACCATAAAGAGCTGGTCTTATATGGAAAGAGAAAATATGATGCGGAGAGCTAATTTTATTTCAGGTGAGAGAAAGAGCATACAGGCAACCTAAGTTAATTGCTTGAACATATTCAATTATAAAAAGATTAAAAGTTAAATCATTGACTCATAAAGATTACAGCTCAAGTTTTTGGGAAACTTAATTCTGGTGACTTTACAATGCCTTTTAGATAGACTAATGATGTTTGGTAATTCATTTTATCAGTAAAATCAGATTTTCTAAAACTGCTGAGATGGTTCATCTTTCCATCGTGGATGAACTTTGTAGTGATAGGAGCAGCTGGCTGCATTCCTGGCACCCGGCCGCCCGCATGGCTAGCTTATGCCCTGAAATAATTACAGGGAACCCTGATTGCTCTTTGGGCTGACGAGGGAGGGGGCTTGACTGGGGGAGGGGGAGGGAAATGGGAGGCGGTGGCGAGGAAGAGACAGAAATCTTTAATAAATAAATAAATTTCAAAAAAAATTATTACACGGAAACTGTATTCTTTTAAACACTGCATGGCCCATTAGTTTTAACCTCTTACTGGCTAGCTCTTACATATTGATCTAACCCATTTCTAATAATGTGTATGGCCCATGAGGTGGCTTACCAGGAAAGATCTTAACCTGCGTCTGTCTGGAGTGGGAGAATCATGGCGACTGCCTGACTCGGCTTCTCTCTCCCAGCATTCTGTTCTGTCTACTCTGCCTACCTAAGGGTTGGCCTATCAAATGGGCCAATGGCAGTTTCTTTATTAATTAACCAATGAAAGCAACAGATTAGAAAGAAATCCCTCCCACATCAGACCTTCCCTTGTGTCTGCTACATGCTTATCCTTCTTGTTCCCCTCACCACCTACCCTCCACCTTCCCCATCCCTGTGTCTACTTAAGGCACACAGAGGTTTACAGCAAGGGCATGTACAGATTTACATCAAGGACACACATAGATTTACAACGAGGGCATCAACGCAGGCTAAATGCAGGGTAAATATCTATGCCTTTTTGCTTTGCAACCAGAAGAAAAAGCAGCCTCAAGGACTGAAGAGCTTTGGTTTAGAAGTGTTACATGGGGCTGGTAGAAGCTTCACCAAGTGAGGTGCCTGAGTGAGAGGAGAAGACATTAGTGGGAGAGGTAAGGTTTTCCCCAGTGGAAGATGAAGTTTACATTTGCACGTAAGCTAGTGATGCTTCTTACTGCTATAATTCAAATGTCAAATGAGACTACATTATAAAGAGGCAAAGAGATCTAACCTCACTCACCTCTTACCCTAGCCACATTTGAAAAACAGTGTGGAGAGCAGTGGCTCTCAACCTGCAGGTCGTGACCCTGTTGGGGCGGCATATCAGATATCCTGCATATCAGATATTTACATTACAATTCATAACAGTCGTAAGATTACAGTTAAGAGCAATGAAATAATTCTGGTGGCTGGGGGTCACCACAACATGAAGAACTGCATTAAGGGGTCACAGCATTAGGAAGGTTGAGGACCACTGGCTTAGAACTTTCCCCTACGACTTTGGTTCCTCTGTTTTGGGAGTGCCTTAGGCATCCTTCATCCACCCACAGCCTGGTCCAGCCACTTGGAAGAAGTGAGTCATGTTGGCTGGCAGTCTGTGCCCATGGGCATTCCTTAACCATGTATAAAGCATTCCTTCTACGGAAACACATTTTTCTTACCTCATTCCTCAACACGTTTTTTTCCTGAATATAAATAACTTCAATTCATCTTCACTTTTATACTGCTTTAGTTGCTGCTTCTAAATGCATTTCACTAAACTGAGCAGCATGCTAAGTGGGTGACCTTCACGTCCTTGGACAGGAAAAACTGCAGAATGAGAACTACAATTGCCCTTTAAGTGAGAAGCCGAAGCACAAAGACGGCCAGAGTCGTTGTTCATATCCACACTGCAGGCCCGGGGCCCCTCTCAGTGGGGTCCCACTCAATTTCTTAACTGGTTTTAGATTGTAGGCTTTGGGAAGGAGGTCCCTGAGTCTAGGAGTGAGGGGTGAACATAACATTTACTGAGTGTCAGGAACTGTGTGTCCTCAGTCCTTCTAAGGACACAAGCAACCCCTTTCCTTCACTAACAAATCCCTATTGTGATACACTCTCTAAGATATACTTTCCTCTTCTCCAACACACCTGTCTCCCAGGATTCATAGAGAATTGGCTTGGAGACCCACAACTCCTGCAAATGCAGAAACCAGGAGATGCTCAATGCAGAAACCAGGAGATGCTCAAGTCCCTAATATAAACAGCACTCTGTGCATGAACTCTACATATCTGCGGAGAACCCTAAAACACCTCTAACCCCTCAAATCTGTAATAACTGATACAAGACAAAGGCTCCTCAAACACACGTTTCTGTATTGTTTAGGGGAAATGAAAAGCTTTTTATTGCATTCTAAAAAGGTATTTTGACTTATTCTCTGAGAATTTCATGCATTTTTTTTATTCACAGAGAAAGGCTATTTCCTCTTGGGAAACATAGGATCACAAAAGGTGCAAGACATAAGTCATTGGTCTAAGGGAAAACATTTTAATAGCTAGCATTGGCCAGAGACTCCCTTAGCAGTATGGAGCTTCTGCGTGGCCCTGGGTTGCGCTCTAGTTTAGAGGGAAAGAAAGGAACAAAGAATGCTAATATAATATCAATACTGATCTTGGAGAAGTCATTGTTTTTTGGCCACTAATGTGTACTAATTAAAGTAAATCTGAAATATTTTTCAGTTAAAAATATTATTATTACTATTGTTATTATTATTTTGTTTTGTTTTTTTGAGACAGGGTTTTTCTGTGTAACTTTGGAGCCCATCCTGGCACTTGCTCGGTAGACCAGCCTGGCCTCGAACTTACAGAGATCCACCTGATTCTGCATCCCAAGTGCTGAGGTTAAAGGAATGGGCCACCAATACCTGGTTTGCCAAAGAAGTATTCTTAACTCCCATTAATATACTCTTTCAGTTCGAAACAATCCCAAGAAAATATCACCTTTTAGACATAGCCTTTAGTTGTATATGAAAACTAAGAGTCACGACTTAGAAATTATTATAATTAATTAAATAAATATTTTCCAGTTGTGACTACGTTTAAAAAATAATTCAACTCCCCGGGCTTTCCAGTAATATTCCACAACTTCTCTAAGTTGCTTTCAGTTCAAGAGAATCTAGAAGATTGCTTTGTAATCTATTTTTCATTATTTCCTCTGCTTGGATATTATTCACCAAAAGCTCTGTGTCCTGGTGTGGGAAGGACCTTCATAAATTACACCTGAAATGCTCTGAGCATCTATAGGAAGCTCTATGGGAAACAAATTACTTCGAATCTTCCTTCCTTAGATTGATGCCGTTGTCATTTCTTGGTAGCTTCTGTTGCTAGCATCTGTGGCAACTTTTGGAATTAGAGCGCAGCATCTAACATGACTACCCAACAAATGACCTGAACCGAGTTCACTTTGCTTGGGGACATCAGTCTGAAATGGTGGCTGCGGCAATTCAACTTTTATCTACGAGGTTTTAACACATTTTAAGGTATGAGATTGGTTTGCCCAGGAGGGTGACACCATGTGCTTGGATAAAGTTGTGAAGGTGATGACATTTGTGCGTGAGAGACAGAAAAAAGGCACAGACACTGAAAAGTGAAACGTAACTCATAGAAAATCGCCAGTGTTGGTCTCACAGGATTCAGCCTGTGAAGGGGCTAATTCGTCCTCTGTTTTTGCCTGTGGAGCACTATCTCCTGTATCCTAGACTGGCCCTGAGCTTTGAGTGGAGCCAATGCTGAGGGTCACCTTGGACTGCTGATCATCCTCCTGCCGTTACCTCCTTAGGGCCAGGGTAACAGTTGTGTGCCACCATGCCCGGTTTATGAGGTTCTGGAGAGAGACCTAGGGCATTCTTTGTGCATACTGGGGGAGACCTCTACCTATTGACCATATTCCCAGCTCCACCAATTCATCCTTATTAATAATACAAGTACAGAGGAAAATATTAAAAAGATAACTCCTAAATATAAGCACAGGCTACTCCCTCCTCTCAGCCAGTGGGACCCTCATCTGGGGAAGCATTACTGCTCTGCTTCGTCCAAGGCCTAGGCTTTCTTTACCACCACATCACCTCAAAATGGCGCCAGTTTGGAAGCAGGGGCTCGCAGATAGGACTGAAGAAAAACTGCTGACAACATGCATTGGCATGTCTTCCTTTCTCTTATCCGCAAAACAGAATTGTGCCTCTTCAGACCCTGGGTAATTCTTACAGATACTGATAACCAAAACCCGCCTGCATGGGGTACTGGCTGCCATAGCCCTGGCCATCACATGATCTGCATACCACAGTCTCCAAATTCGTGGTTCTTGGGTGTCGGGCCTCCCCTGCCTGAGATTTTCTCCTGTGGCGCTGACTCTGCTGTCCTTCCTCACTCACTAGGTGTTGTGGGAAGGTCTTTCAGTGTTGGTAGACAACTGTGGCTCTTCTCAGTCAGCAGGGGCTGTAGTCTGGCACATTTAGGAACACATAAGAGCAAAACTACCTTTGTACCTCTTGCTTGTTAGCTTCCTTGTTTTTTTAAAAAACAGGCACTGGGGAGTCCAGCCTTAGGCTGTGAAATGTCAAAGAAGTGTGAGCATCAAGCTATTAAATCAGAGAGAGAGAGAGAGAGAGAGAGAGAG
>NC_022020.1:43709103-43729679 GCF_000317375.1 Microtus ochrogaster
GAAAGAGAGAAAGATTGTGCCATGTGCCCTACACCATAGTTTTGGGTTATAATTTAGATGTCGTTCAGGTGTGTCCCCCAAAGTTTTGTATGTTTAAATCTAATTCCTATTGTGTCTCTAAAAGGTAGAAAAGGGGGACTTTGAAAATTAAGTAGAGTTAAAGTTCAGTGAGGTCATTTGGAGAGAAGCGGGGGTGGGGGCAGAGAAAGAAGACAGCCAGTCATATGCTCTGTCACTTGCTGTGTGGTGCCTTGTGCCACCTCAGGCCTCCGCCAGTAAAAAGATCACTATCAAATGTTGTTCTTTGGCCTTGGACCTCCTTAATTATGCGTCAAAAGAAATCATAATTTCTGAAATTACTGTCTCAGGTACTAAATTATAGTGAAACAACAAGGACAATACAGGCTCTGTTTAGTTGTCGTAGGTTTTGAAAGGATCTGTAGCAATCATTAGAACTATAACATGGGTGTTTATGGTAGTGAGTTCTGGGGAACACAACACAAGACCCTGAGGCCCTTCTTAAGACAATACATGTATAGTTAGGAGAGAAAAAAAACCTACTCTCCACCTTGATATCTGTAATCACTGTCCCCACATCCCTAAATGGTGTGTGGCGTCAGGAACTCAAGTCCTTGCTCTATGGATGGATTTAACAATGCGAAAATAAGCCTGGCTGTTTAACTGAGAACAAATACGTACATCTATCCAGAACTTGCTGCAGTGAGGGACTGGGTGCATCATTTGCATTTGCCAAACAGGCTGATGCAGGCCAAAAAGGTTTTCAGTTGGGAAAATGGGAAGACTCAGGTGTGTCCCGTTGGAGGCGGTTGACGTGGGAGAAGCTGTGGGTGACTTCACTGGAACTAGGATGCCTTCTGTCACCCATGAGGGCTGTGTATCTGGTCTGCTCTGGTTAGTTTTAAACCAGGGCAGCTATGAGCTGCTAATCAAGTAGTGGAAGTTTGGCCAGGAATGCTACAGGGCCTTTGCTGACTGCTTAGGCTGGTTGTTGGGCGTTACAGGTCAGGGTTTTATTTTTACATGTGGCCTGATCATTTAGGTTGAAATATTCAGGCCCTCATCAAAGGCAATTATTTATTTACGGACTTCTTGCAGGGCCCAAATAAGATCCTATTTGCCATTTCATACTGCAGAGTGACTTTTCCTAGTCTGTAATATTTCATGTTGAAGTTTTATAGTTTTACACGGTCAAGTCTGTTTTTCTTTGTGATTTAAAGGATTTGGAGTTTTCCTTTAAAAAAAAAAAAGACAGTCTCCTTTATGACATTATAAAACATGTCTCCTAAGTTTTCTCTTAATATCATTGCAGTTAAGCCTAGAATTTCAGTCCAGATACATTTCTACAGGGAGTGTGAAAGGATCTGCAGTCTCGCTTCGTTTTCCAGACGGTCATCTGCTGACGACCATATGTTCTTCCTGATTGACTTAAAGGGCCATCTTCAACAGACACTAGCTGGAGTAAGCACCTGTGCTTGCTCTGACCTCTGCTCCATGATGTGTTTTTTCTGCTTTAATCACCAGAGCACATAGCTGCTTTGAGAGCAACAGTGCCTCTGCTTCCATCTTTATTCTTTGTATTATTGAGAAAACGGTTCTCAAAGTTTGGTGTTCATAGACACAAGAGAAACTGTCCTATGTGGTTGTTGCATCATTGGATAAGAGTATGACCTGTATGGTTTGTGCTTTTTGATTGTTGAGCATTTTTAAAAAATTATCCGTTTAAGCATGTTTCTTCAAACCTCAAGTCTCCCATGTTTCATACCTTATTTTAGACAGTAAAAAAAAAAATCATGTTAAGTTCTCTTGGCATGATTTTAGATTCTCCTGTGTTCTTTGTCTTCTAACCTTCTTGGTTTATATTAAAAGAATACTATTGGTTATGTAAATGTTCATGACTATTAATATTGCCTTGGTGGATGTTATATCTAACATTCTGGAAGCCTCCTTCCTAGTATTGGGAGGAAAATCCACAAATATGAGGCAATTGGAAATCAAAACATATGCCTACTAAACAAGCAATTTGTTCTCAAAGTCAAGTCATCCAGTTTTGGAGAAGCAACCACCATTTTCAGAACAGATCTGAGTCAATAGCATGGAACCATGACTCTGTGCAGTTTCTTTGGCCCTCTTGGCCATGGGGAAATAGTTGTTGTGTATGAGATACTGACGTGCATTTACTGAAGACCATCCTGCTCCCAGGGCTTTTTGCTATAGTGATGGTCTTTGTTTTATGTTCTTATGACTGTACTGATAACTGGGTAAGGCTACCATGGCTTGAGTACTTCTCTGCTATGCACTGCTTGCCCTGGCTCTCTAGGAGAATGCTAAGATTGAGAGAAAAAAAACAAGGCTTATCAAATTGCTGTTATATTCCTCTTTGAGTTAAAATTCCTCGAAGATTATTTTATTGAACTATCTTTTTGACAATTAAGCAAAATTGTGTAAAAAGAAGAAAAAAAGAAGGAGTGTTGTTGCTAGGTGCTAATTTAAAATGGGAACTTTCAGGAACTGGGCAAGAGCTAACCATGAATTTTATCCCTGACCCTAAAGATAGTGGACAAATCTTTCAGGTAACTGTCTAACGACCGTTGTTTCTTCTCTCTGGTATAAGGTCTTAGATGATAACACAAGAAAGAGAAACACGGACCACGTAGCAAGCTCCAAGCTTTTTTATTTCCTAAACCGATTACGGGAGACATCTTGTCATTTCCGCACTGACTTTATTATGCTGCAGAGTGATGTGTGTAATTTCAATTTGTAATGGCTGGCTGGTTAATGAGAAGACACAAAAATCAATCTTGAGAATCTGCTGAGATTCTTCACCCAACTCGGGGTAATTATACATGGGAATGATGGACAGATTCTTTGCCAAGGTTGCTATGATGAGGGACTAGGCTTTGCCTGTGGTTTTCAAACAAAGTAAAACAGTTGAACATTTATTTTTAAGGACAAAACACTCTGTTGCCAATAGATTCTGGATGTTCTAGGAAGCGTAAATCATGAGAAAAGCATGAAGCGGGGCAGACACTAATAAAAGAAAATGAAGGCCTCTCTAACAGGCCCAAGCATTGTAAGCACCAAGCGCTTTGCTGGCAGGTCTTCCCCTCTCCTTGTTAAACCATTAAGTGGCATTCCTAAAGCTAGTCCCCAAGGTCTGTTCTCCTTTCTGACCACCCCATTATGCCTGACTAAAACTCCAAGGTCCAGCTATCAAAACATCAAGGTCCAGCTATATCAATCATTATTGGGTTACACTGGCTAACCTGTCCAATCAAGACTGAGCAACTCATTCTACCACAGACTTCCCCTTTCTCTCCTTGAAACCCACTCCCGCAGACACACCTGTTGCTTGTTGTCTTTGCCTGAACTAAATCTCCCCCCCCCACCACCACCACACTTGTTCCTCTGGGTAATAAATCTCCTTTGTGCTGAGAATTTGGTGTCTGGTATGTTCTGTTCCGACTCAGAGGCCGCTCCAGAAAAGCCTTCAATTTTGGTCAAGATGTGCGTGTGCAAAACTATGTGTGTGTGCGCAAAACTATGTGCGTTCCATCTCCTGGGTGGCAAGTCTTCACTGTGCCCTGGACCGGTTTCTTCATCTTCAGCCAGCGTCACATGTTTAACCAATTGTTCCCTAGGAAGAATGTCAAGCTGATGGAAACCTTAAGAGCATCTGAGGCAGCCTCTGTCAGGGTAAAGATTATATAGCAGTTCCAGTTGTGGCTTCCTGGAGCGATGGAGACAACAGGGTGGACATGGGGGAATGAGTGTGTGCTTACATCTTGTGATGTAACTACTACATGGCTTCTGTGAACTTGAACATCATCATCCGAGAATCCCATGATGTGAATTTTTCCTTAACCATTTTTCCCTTTATTCTTTCCTTAGAGTCTTTGTGATTATACCATAAGTCAACCCCATATTATTCTCTTAAAGTCGCCTGTGCTTTCAGGGGATAGGAAGGGAGGGGAGCAGAGAAAAATGTAGAGCTCAATAAAAATCAATTAAAAAAAAAAGATGCTCTCTAGTGCAATTGGAAGACGGGAGACTGTGCTCTTCAAATGCAGCGGGACCTCTTCAGGCTGGGCTAGCTTCGGCCTATAGTCACTTTGCAATATCATTCAGCATTTTTACATATCACAAACAAGTTCAGTTCTACAACATGACTGGTGTGATGGACATATAGGTAAGTCAGCTGATGCCGTCCATTAAAACAGCTCACATTTGTGAAAAACCCATTAAACACTTCAGAACCTTGCTGTGGTTTCCTCTGGCTTCCTTTTCTTCTCTCCTCATCTTTTCTTGCTTCTGGAGGAATCTCTGCTCCTCCTCCTCCTCTTTGCACATTCTGGAGTAACACTGTTCTCACTCTGAGCAAGCAACGGGCACAGGCTAGCAATCCTGTGTACAGTGGGCTCTATCTCCTTGGAAAGCTGACCTGCCACTTCTGTGAGCTGGAAAATGCCCCAGGGGAGGCTCTTGTCCCCCAGACATTGAGGCTTTGTGGACAACTATCACACAGACTTTTTCCTTTTTGATAAAGGGACTCAGTATTGGTCCTCAGTCATTCTTGCTGCTTGATAGTCACAGCATGGGGAGCCTTCAGCTGCAGTGAGTCACAGTAAAACCATGTGACACAGAGAATATGATGGAGGTGACTCTGCAGAGTGCTTTCAAACAGACCATGAAAAGTGCTGCAGTTTCCAACTTGGTGTCTTGTGTAATTTTCTTTCGGGGAAGCCAAACCTTGACAACATTCAAGCCATTCCATAGTAAGCCACGTAGAAGGGAGCAGAGATGCCTTGAAGACAGCCAGCACTCAGATTGACAGCGTGTGACTGAGCTGTCTTGAGGCAGATTCCCCAGTCCTAGGGAAGCTTCGGGCAACTGCTGTCTTGATTGACAGACTGTTGCTCATTAGAGGTCCAGGACCACAATGATGGTGACAATGGGCCAGCAAA
The DNA here is from genome assembly GCF_000317375.1 of Microtus ochrogaster. NCBI lineage: Eukaryota > Metazoa > Chordata > Mammalia > Rodentia > Cricetidae > Microtus > Microtus ochrogaster. The sequence continues at coordinate 43,714,086 of NC_022020.1, forward strand.
GTCAGTCCTAAACTTTTGGTTCACAGAAACAGTGCTTGTTACTATTTTAAGACTGTTTTGGGGGCAACCTGTTATGTAACAGCATATAATGCACATATTAAGATAGTTTTGTTTCTATTTATGTAAATGTGCATCTTTGTGAATGTATGTCTCATGTTTGTGGATGCCCACAGAGGCCAGAAGAGGGTGTCAGATCTTCTGGAGTTAGAGTTACAAGCAGATGTAAACAGCCCACTGGGTGCTGGGAATCGAACTTTGGTCCTCTGCAAGAGCAGCAAATGTTCTTGACCTCTGGGTCATCTCTCCAGTGCTATTAACGTGTTCTTGATTGAAACAGTGATTCTAATGTTACCAGGTGGTGCGGTTAATAATTCTGCAGCTTTATAACGATGATTGGCCTGCCTGCCCTCCCTCCCTTTCTCTTCCCCTTCCTCAATTATTATTATTTTATGACCCAAAGTCTCACTCTGTATCAGACTGGCCTGGAACTCCAGGCTGGCATCAAGCTCAGAGTAATCTTCCTGCCTCAGCTTCCAAGAACTGGGCTGACCGTGTGAGCCATTATGCCTGGGTTGACTTCTATATTTCTCATGTGTGGTTATCTTTTCTTAACCAAATAAATAATACTCAGGGGACTCATTTAATTATCACCTTAAGTTTTCAGTAGACTAATTTATTAATTACAAATTTAAAATGAACTCTATTATTTGAAAAGTCTGACAAATAAAAAATAAAATGGGTACAGATAACAGACATGAATTATGAAAGAAGTTATAGAATTAATGATTGTTCTAGTTCTGATTCTGTCACAGATTTTTTTGGGGGGTTGTGGTGGGCAGGTGCATAAAATAGATACTTCATACGATTTAGTGTGAACTACAGCTTCTGTTGTGAATGCTTGTTTTAACTGTATGGAGGTTGGTAGAGTTATATAGACTTTGGGTCTGGTTCATTTTGGTGTGCCATGTTTTTATTTATTTGGACTAAGTTTTAAAGGTATTTACTCAACATTGAGGATAATAAAACAGAACACGGGCCCTGGAGTCATGAAACCTAGATAGTACCGTTTCCAGCTGTGTGCCTTTGGGCACAATATTAATCGGAGATCCAATTTTTTCCATTTGTAAAATATGCAGAGCAATCATAAGCACTTCACAGAGATTGAAGAGATGAAAAATGATAATGCGTGTTCCTTATGCATCGTATGGCATGCAGTGGCTGCCCAATAAATATCAGCTATTACTGACATGCTTACAGTTTCAAAAGTATGTCCGTTCTGATTACATTTAAAATGGAAATTTGGCAGTTAAAAGGCAGAAGCTCAAACCCAAACCTATCCAACATTATAACTGTTAATAATATAAATAGCATCAGGATGACATTGTATTCAGTAACATGCTGATGCTGTGAACTTGGGTGTCATGGGAAGCTAATCATCCCGAACAATGGCAATGTCAGGATGAAGCACCAGCTGGAGGAACTTTAATCAGGGAAGCATCTCCCACTTGTTTTTTGTTTTTGTTTTATTTCGAGACGGGGTTTCTCTGTAGTTTATGGAGCCTGTCCTGGAACTAGCACTTGTAGATCAGGCTGGCCTTGAACTCACAGAGATCCATCTGCTTCTGCCTCCCGAGTGCTGGGATTAAAGGCATGTGCCACCACCACCCAACACATCTTTCACTCTTAAATGTTGTGTTTTATGTATATTTAAAGTGTATTGTATGGGAAAATATGGCAATCATAGAATATTCATGAAGGTGGCCTTTTGTATTTCTCATGCTGTACTTCCTGGATTTGTCTATTCTTCCATCATACTCCGACACGCCCACACACGCCCACACAAGCACACTCATACACGCCCACACACGCCCACATAAGCACACTCACACACGCATACTCAGTCTCCTCAAAGGTTGAGTTACTATTAAATAGCAAATTCTTCAAATATTTGGATCTTCAGGTTCCATGTAAATAGGGATGGAATTTAAAAAAAAATAGTTTGGAAAGTAACAGACAAAAATCATTAAAAATCACTAATAAAATTTCCAAAGACAGAAGAAAAATTGTAATAAATGAAAACTTGCAGAGCAGACCAAATCATAAGAAAACAAACATTTTTTGTGAAAAAGAAACAGAGCACAGACTCTTCAAGGATGGTCATTTACTTTGAGATCTCCTAAGCTCTCCAGCTACCTTTTATTTGTATGCTAACTTTAAATATGAAACATTATTGTGCATCACAGTCCTCTGAACTGAAATATTCCCTTCTAGAAAGAGGCCCATTAATACTAATACACAAAAAGTAAATGAAACTCACAAGTCTCAGGAATCTCCTGAAATTTAGGAGCTTAACAAGGCTTCTTTCTGAAAGTAGACAAACAATAAGTCCTTGCTGTAGAGAAGAGCCCCAACTCATTGAGTAGCCTGCAGGTTGTACAGAGAGCTCCATGGATGCTCTCTTGAGAGGACATTCACGCTAGGGTGAATTGTCTGGGGATGCAACTGTTTCGAGTTATTCATACTTCAATAAGAACCCCTTACTTATGCTTCTCTAAGTTGACCCAGGTCTCAGGTAGGGTTTCTATTGCTCTGACAAAATACTATGACCAAAAGCATCTTGGGGAGGAAACGGTTTTTTTTCAGTTGACATGTATCAAACATACTTCATCATGGAGGAAAGTCAAGGCAGAAACTTGAGGCAGATACTTAAAAGCAAGAACTGATGTGGAGGGTATGGAAAATTGTTATTTATAGACTTGCTCATTATGGCTTGCTCAGCCCGATTTTTAATATAATCTGGGGCCACAAGTATAGAGGTGGTTCCATCCTTAATGAGCTGGATCCATCAATCATTAATTAAGAAAATAGCCTTAGAAACTTGCCTACAGATGGAGCTTTTGAGACATTTTTTTTTCAGTTGAGTTTCCCTCCTCTTGGACGACTCCAGCTTGTGTCAAGTTGACATAAAGCTAGCCTGCACACCCCTTGACACTCATAGGTTCATTAAGTTAGACATACATGAAATGGCTAGTTTGGTCTGCCATTGGTTCCCTATCTGGGGTGAGTAGATGTTTGTTCTTGTCGCCCCAAGAAAAGTCATACAATAATAACCATAACTTAAAAAGAAATTTCCAGTGGATTTTACAACATAGTGAGGAAACCAGGAAGAGGGCAGACATGAGCATTCCTATCAGGTTCCTGACGGAGATGACACCAAGAACAATGACAACATGCTCAAGTGAGTTCATGCTTATCCTGGTTATTTGTTGACTTGATACACACAGTCAGGTAATTTGGAAAGAAGAAACCTCAACTGAGCAAATGTCTATATCAGATTGGCTTGTAGGCAAGACCATGGGAGCATTTTTTTGATTAATGATTGTTGTGGGCAGTTCTGCCCTTTGTGGGTAGTGCCACCCCAGGCAGAAGATTCAGGAGTATTAGAAAGCAAGCTGAGAAAGCCACAAAGAGCAAACCAGTAACATATTCCTTCAGTTCTTGCATCCGGGTTCCTGCTTGGACTTTTCTTCATAATGGATTACAACTGTAAGCTGAAATTATCCCTTTTCTTCCTAAGTTTCCTTTTGTCATGGTGCTTTATCACAACAACGGAAAGCAAACTAAGATACTTGTTGAACACTAAGTGATTCGATGGCCACATGGGCTGCTGTATCACTCATGAGGAAGATTAGAAGATCCTCCTTTGGGTAAACTGCAAGCTGAGAAGAGAATGCAGTAACTGGCCCCAGCAACAGCCTATGTAGACCACCGTGGTGAAGCTCAGTGCTGACCAGACTCACACATATATTCAGGTGTTTCAACCATGAAAGACCTCAGCATTGGAAAAAGATAGAACTATAAAACACAGGAAAAGGATGAGGCCGGCAAGGACACCGCGGATGAAAGAGAAATTTTCCAATGCTCATCATGAATATCTAGGAAAAGACTGTACCATGATCTGAGACTAGGAATCTGGAGGGAAGTCATTCGAAAACACTGAAGAATAAAGTAGAACAAAGAGATGTAAGAAAAAAAAATAGGGCAGAGGAGATAAGAAGCTTGAGAAATAGCCTGAAAAAAATTAATACATAATAGAAGTTCAAAAAGAGCAAGAACAGAGAAAATTGAGTATAGGAACTCATCAGGAAGGTAATTTTTAAGACATTTCCTCAGACCGAAGGCCACGAGTTTTTAGATTGAAAGGGCTCACAGGAAACATAAACAATGAATGAAAATAGACTCCTGGAGGGCAGAACTTCAGAGCTGGGTTACAGAGAGATGATTCTGAAAGCTTCTGGATGGAAGGACAAAGTCACACACAAAGCACTGAAAATCAAAGTCACTCTGTAAGTGAGGGCAACAGAGGATTCCTTTAAAATTAAAGGGAAAAGGTCTATGTAAAATTCCATATAGATCCAAATCATCAGTCAGATAGGAAGGTAAAATATCAATATTATTAAGTGAGCAAGATCCCCCCACCCTCAGAGCACTCCTGACAGATGTAGCCCACTAGGCTGGATAGTTTTGTGCCAACTTGATACAAGCTAGAATAATCTAGAAAGTGGGACCCTCAATTGAGAAAGTGTTCCTACCAGATTGATCTGTGCATGTTTTCTTAATTAATGATTGAACTTCATTAACTGGATTAATGACCCAGTTCATTATAGGTGGTGCCACCCTTTGGCTGGTGGTCCTGGATGCTATAAGAAAGCAGGCTGAACAAGCTTTGGGGAGTCAGACAGCAAGGAGTTTTCTCCATGGTTTCTGCTTCAGTTCCTGCCCCTAGGTTCCCATTGTGAGTTCCTGTGTGATTTACCTCGTTGATGGAGTGTGACCTGAGAGAATGTAAGCAGAATAATCCCTTTGCTCCACAAGTTGCATTTGGTTGTGATGTTTTATCCCGGAAATAGAAACACCAAGACACTTTCCAAACTGATGGAACAAACCAAGAAGGAGAAACGTGTGGAGCACGGGAAGGCAGAAGTCCAATTCGGGAGAGTGACACAAAGAATTCCTCTAATTATAGCAGCTTGGAATTCAAGATGACTGGCCTTCATGACCACAGAGGCCAAACAATCCATGGTGTAAGCAAGAAAATATGTAGCTCAGGCAGCATAAGGGTTCCTCTGTGGTCTGCCTCCTCCCCAGAATGAATAGAAAGGTTTTGTGTAAGTCAAAAAACCGTTGCATTTGTTGCTGAAGGACAGTGACATTGCCTGAGAATAGATGATGAGTTTAAAAGCAGAGTTATAGTAAGACCGATTCTTTGTCTGTCTGTCTGTCTGTCTGTCTGTCTGTCTGTCTGTCTGTCTGTCGTTCTTACTTACTTTCATTCCTTCAAGAGTGAAGAAACCATGAATCTGCCCATGGGAAAGTAAGTCTGCTTTGCTTTGTAAACATTCGTTCAGGCTCTCTTCTTTCTACTAGTGGGAGTTGGTTTGCTCCATGGAAATGTGTGTATTGTATTAGTTACCCTTTATTTTTACAAACGGTCTCAATAATTATCTTTCATGGATGCTTGAAATGCTAGCAGTTCAGTCAGAAATAGTCTTCTTTCTCCCTCCTTGAGTAGGGGATGGAAACAGATGCCTTATAGGACAAATGGGTTGTTGGGTTGGCTTCACTGGGCAAAAGCAGGGTGGTCCTGATGTTGGATGAGATCAGCTCCTCCGTTCTGCTGTAAGGAATCCTCTAGCTCATGTGCAGAGCTTTGTGGAAGAGCACCGAACTTCTGTTTTACACTGACTGTAACAGCCCAGGGTTTTGTATCTGTGATTCTTAGTCCAGTCACTGGAGTTCTGAGCAATGGAACCTCTCAATACAAGGGAATTTATACATGCCGGAGCATGCGCCTATGTGTGTGAATCCTCTTCAGTAGTTTCATGACTATAAAGAAATGCACAGTCACTAGACTGTTTTTGTAATGATTTTGATATAAATCAATGCTGCTTAGCTTAACTATGGCCAATTATTCAGAGAATATAAGTACTTAAATGGTAGCAGCATTGAGGAATGACCTTTAGAATGTCATGGGCAGCATACTCTGTCTCCACGCGTGAGAAAACGTTGGTGCGTCCATTCTGAGTAGGTCGATGTAGCTCCATCCCACCTACATGGGTATCTCCTCTCCTCCCCTAATTGTGATATCTGCCATCCCTCAAGAAAATTTGCACATTACTGTCAGAGTAAATCTTGTGTATTCCCATATGTATAGGTGTGTGTGTGTGTGTGTGTGTGTGTGTGTGTGTGTGTGTGTGTATGAGCATATGTGTTTGTTTGTGGAAGCCAGAGCCCTACCTTGGGTATAGTTTCTAAGATTGCATTTATCTTATTTGTGGAGACATTGATCCGGGGTTTGCCAACAAAGCTAAATTAGCTGGACAGCAAGTCTCAGCTAGCTCCTACTCCACAGAGCTCGTATTGCAACAACACCAGCATGTCCAGTTTCTCATGTGGGTGCCGGGGTTTAAACTGAGGTCCGCATGCTTGTGCATCGCACTTTACTGACTAAACAGTCTTTCTAGCACACAAAGTTCATCTTTTAGTCTATTAACATCATCTGGTATCAGTTTTACTGAGATTGGATAAATGATAATTAACCCATGCAAAGGAAACCATTTCCTCTACTTCGTAAATATTTCATTTTACCAGAATTAATTGCTTTGGCAGAGAACACGCATTTTCCCTATGACAAAGTAATTCCTGTTTTTTTGTTTTATTTTTTTCTGTATGTCCCAAATCCCAATATCAAGTTTAAAAGATGAATTTCGTAACTGGTCTTACTTGTGGCTTATCCTTAAAAAAATTATTTGTCATAAATGTTCTATATTGTCTTGTTGATTTATCTAGGAAAATATCTCCTAATTCTTTGTTTTATTTATTTTTTACTCAGAAATAAACAATACAGGCATAGCCATTATGGCGTTACCAGACAGGAACTTATCCAAGCACATGAATTAAAATACACATCTAACTTTGATTTTAAAGACATAAGCCATTTTAATGCAGTCTACTTTACATTAAAAAGTTGTTCGGTTTTTCTTTTAGGAATAAATTATCCCAGAAAAAAAAAACTACACTAAAAGCAACTCAGTAATTTTAGTATCATTTTGTATTCCAGGTTTCTTTTTAAAAATTATATGCTGTAAATGATATTAGAATTCACAGAGTTGGCTATGTAATTAATAGTCAGAAGCCCAGGATATGCAAAATAACTGCTATTTTTATTTGGTTTCCAACTCTGAAGTCGGAATACAATGGCTTCTGTTTTGTATTCTAATAGCGGGAAGAAGCTAGTCACTGCTAACAGTCTCTGGTTCTTAGACATTGACCACCACTCTCTTTCGGATCAACAGTACAACCCGCGGTCTTCATGTCATCCTTCATCCTTCTCCGTCTCACCCCTGCCTTCTTTCAGGTGGAGCTGCTCTCAGTAGTAAAACTGAAAGCAGTGGGGGTTTTCTCTGCCAGTGCGGGAAGGCCCTCCCTTGAGCATGCTCCGAATTGAGTGGGTAGCAGTCTGGGATTACTCCCAGGGAGCACCAGTGCTTCCTGTTTGTGGGGTCAGCAGCTCCTCTCTGCTCTGCTGACATCAACTGCATCAATCCGCGCTGCACCGTGGAATACAAATTTAGAATGTTATAAAAAAAAATCTCCAAGTATTCAAGTTGAGAAGACATGAAGTTCCCAATTGCTGTTTGAGTACGTCACATATATTAATTATCAATTTATGTGTGAACGCATGTGATATTTCAACTTACATTGTTTTTGCTGCGTCTCTAAATACCTTTAGAATTTTATAAGATGTCCACACCCAAGCGACCAAGACTATCCATTCGGACATTTCAATGACCAGAGGGAGAGAGTGTTGCGAGACTCCGTAAACGGAGTCTCCACATCACATCACACAGCAGGGCTGTGAAGCACACAGATGAAGTGTTACAGTATTCTCACCTGTGTTTCTGGACTCATTGGGTGGAGGTGTTTCAGATGGAGGCTGCACCGTGAAGTGTGACTTCTGGGTCCTTCCGCTGTCCTTCGCAGCAACACCCCCACTCTTGGCGTCCTGTAAGAGCCCACAGCGCACCAGCTCACCGTGTCTTCATTTGCAGGAACACATTTTCATGGTTTTTCTCTACTTTCGTGTGTGTGCCAAAGGAGCAACAGAAGCCCGAGTGACCCAAGCACAATACGAGGATAACAGTCGGCGGCAGTGGAAAATTCCCTGCATCGCAGAGTCTCCTTTTCTTCGGACCTAAGCCGAGCTTCAGGTGTGTGGAGAGCTGACCCGCTCTCCCCAGGCTCTGCGGCTTCTATGACCTTATACAGCCAGGAGAAGCAGCACTGCACACCATCCTGTCTTTGTGGGCATTTCAAATATCAAATCCAGACTGGTAGCCGGCTTACAAGCTTACATAGTGACCGGAAGTGCCTTCCCCAGACTGTCTAAAGCTGTTCTCCCGAGGGCAGGCTGACTTCCAGCTGTGTGTAATTCACAGGTACTCTCTGTGAGAGCAGGACTTTTGCTGGTCCCACTTTAAAACTCTAATAGGAGTCATTGGCTCTTATTAAAACAATATAGCTTTGGACATTTCATCAAGTCCGCCAGTTGTTCTCGCTAATACCAGGGGCTTCACAGCGCTTTACTCCAGGTTTCTGTACCCCCATGAAAACACGGCCCTGTCTGATATGTATGCCGGGTTGCCCATGTGCCGCGCTCCTTCAAGGCATCTGTGTGCCAAAGCTGCGTTCCAGCCTTGGTTCCCTCAGTGACGCACGGCCTTCTCTCTGAGGAGGAGTCTTAGAACATGACGGCTATGTTCGAGTCTGCACTTGGTTTTCCATCTGCAATTGCAGCCACTGACAAGAAACTGCACGTTTAAATTGACACAAGGACCCCAAGAATGGAGCACAAGTCAGTATCTGCTTCCTGGCAGGTTTCAACGTGGCGCGGCCTCACAGAAAGCCAGGGTTTCCTTCTTTGCTTTGCCAATTGTTTGGCTTTGTTACAGAGAGAAGGAGGGAGAGAGGAAGGCAGGGAGGAAAAGCGGAGGGAGGGAAGGAGGGCGAGAGTTACAGGGAACTTTTCTAGTTTTAGTATGTTGAATTATAAAATGATTACTAAGACAATTACTTCCTAAATTAATCTGAAAATGAATGAAACAATAAATAGTGAATTCTGGCAGAAATAGCTTCGCCAATCAGAGTGTTATTAAAAATGTGAAGCATCGTCTTCTTTAAATATTGTGGAGATACTGAAATGTGTGTATAGTTATAATTGCACTTTTTCCCGAAGACATCTCTATGCCTTTTCTTAAAGATAGATACTAATAACTAAAAGCTTATGTCAAGGGAGAAAGAAAATAGGTTCTTTTACTTGAATCTAAAAAACACTTTCTGCATTAGGGTTGATTTAATGCCTATATTTTTACTGCTAATCATTTGTTTATTTAATGAATTCACTAAAATATTCTGCATTCTTTAATCTTGAATGCTCACGGTGGTTTAACAGTAGTGACCCAAGCAAGGCTAATACTCTAAAATCCTTATTCCTGTAACGAAAGCACAGCACACGGTTTCATCAACCTGAGCATGCTTCAGTCTTTGGACCACAGAAAGATACACAGGACACTGATTTATGAATTACTGGCTGCGTTTCCCTCGCAGGGTCCTGGCTCCTGGCTTTTTAAGCTTCAGCACATATTTCAAAACATTTGTTTCTGCTTTTACTAGAGCTCAAGGGCAGACACCCATTGGTAAAGTTATCAGCTGCTGGAACCGCAAACATTCCTTTTCTTTTCTCATTGTGTCTAGTGGCATAATCAAGGTTGAGCTGTTGGGGTAAGAAAAATGATCTTAAAATGTTTTGTTATTAGCAGAATAAATGGGATGCAATTCACAAGTTGACTAATTATGTTACTAAACCTGCAGCCAACTAGATGAAATCGGAGCACGATATTGTTTAAATAAATTCCACGTGAATTATAGATTTCTGATTATCTAACATCATGATTTAAGGCCCTTTCTAATCATACTCCTAAACATTCTGCCACCTACTCTCTATGACATTGACGATCAGTATGTATAACTGGTCTATACTGTAAGGGTTCTGTATCAAGTAGCTCTTTTGCCTATGCTGTTGGAGTAGCTCTGGTGGGAGGGAATTCTTTGAGTCTTGGCATAGCTGTCAGGTCAAAAAAAATCTGCAGCTAGAAATTATAGCACTGATATAAGTTAATTCCCGATATTGTTTTGTTGCCCTACTATCTTGATTAAAGTACAGTATTTCAGAAAAAGTGGCTTTTGTCATTTACAATGCTCATTAATGTCACTGAACTCAACCGTATCTCTTTCTGAACTGAGTTTGGGAGAAATAGGACTTAAGGTGTTACATTTTGTTGCAGAGAAATTTAGAAGCGTCTCCTTGGAAGGGTCATCCCCGAGGACAATGCCTAAGGACGACTCAGGAACACAAAATAAATTAAATGCAAGCCCTGCCTTATGCTAAGATATAAAAACTCTATCCAGACAAACACATTTAACGTTTCCATAAAATGAATGGTTTGCATTTCTCAACAGATGGGAGCTAATGTACCCACTTTAGCAGATACCTGCCTGCTGCTGGGGAGTCAACTGAAGACCAGGACAAAGTGCCTTCAGAGCCTGCAGCCCCACCCACCGCTCCCTGCCTCCCGTTTCCCTCCCCCCCCTCCCCCCCCTCTCCCCCCCCCCCTGCCCCCCCCCCCCCAACAGCAGGCAGAGCTGATCAGAGCAGGTGTTCTCTTAAAGGGGCTATTTGTTAGGAAAGAGGAAATAGGGTTGTTTGGTTTAGGGCTGGGAAAATGAGAGCTATCTTTTTGTGAGAGGGACAAACATGAGCCGTGATGAACAAAACGCCAGAGGTTCAAAATGACACGGAGCAAACAAAATCTGGTTTTCTTTTTAATGAGTAGATTAAAGGAGCGTCTGGGGACCAGGCTTTCTGATTGGTTCTTGATGAGTCATCTTTATGGCTTTCCTTAGCCCGCCCCTTCCCCCAACCTTTTGGGAATTACCAGAGCAGGAGGTACACAATTTCTACAAACACACCCATGTTTCCAGTCCCTCGGTGACTGGAATTGTAAACTGGCGTAATTATCAGTGGGGTTCCTGAGAAATGAAAAGTGATAGCAGGTGGACAGCCTCCCAAGATGTAGATTAGACACAGAGGTGAGCTGGAGGGGCAGGGACCTGCGAGTTTGCCCCCACTCCTGGATGATAACAGGTTATTCCAACATGGTGATTCTAAAAGCCCTGTACCCACTGGAATGAAAAACTACTTCACAGTTTATACTTTTTTTTTTTTTTTTTGGTGTTGCTCAAGATCTGGAGGCCTGAAAAATTGCAAATAGATATTCATTTTTCTTAATATCTTCTTTCTACTGTGCTCTGACGGGATCTATATTTTGCATTAGCTTTCCCAGGGATTTCTCCATTTGAGAAGAAAGTGGCTCCAGTGACATGGATGATGTAACATACTGGAAACTTCCAGACCTGCCGCTGAGACTATTTCTCCCTGGGGTACCAGAGACACTCAGCAGTGGTTATTAGCACATCACTGCTTTTGGTTAGAGTTATGCAACGGGACCTTGGTTCCAAGGTGTTTCCTAGGTTACAGAAGATGCGGCATTTTAGGAATGACTCTGAAAATCTTCCTCATCACTAAGGCTTGAGTCAAAACCATAGAAGCCATGAGGTCTCCTTCCCTTTCTGTTTGGAGTCATCTCTCTGTTTGCCTGGAGAGCATCAGCCGAAGGAAGCCGTTGCTTCCATTCACAATCATGGTTCACGGCTCCTGCTTTTTGTTCCTGATGCTAATCTCAGAAAAGTCCCAGCATCCCTGCTCAGCTGTGACCCAAACTGGAAAAGTGAAAATTGAAGGGAGTGTTGCCAAACAGTTTGCCAAGAAATGTTTTTGCAGATAGTAGAGAGCAATTTCAGAAAATTCTGAGAACACGGCATGTTAGTTATTTCTTTCTTCTTCCCCCCTTTCTCCTTTCTTGTACTTATCCATGATCCCATAGTTCCACGAACCTGAGAAATGACACAGTTTGCCGACGTTAAAAATGTCCAATTGATACTCATGGTTTCAATGAGCAAACATGCTTCTCCTCAAAGATCGTCTAGACAGATGAACACAAACAGAGAGACTTAAGACCCATGGGCACTCTCAGTCCACCTCTTTTCAAATGGTCCATGATCAGCAGATGCTTTGTCTTCTTAAACAGAAGAAAAAAGAGGGAATTGTTGAGTAATACATAAAAAAGCATATTTCATATGAAATCTAAGCAGGCTGTGGTGGCATAAGACTGAAACCTCTCAACTTGAGAGGTTGGAGGTGGGAGAATTGTAAGTTTGAGGCTAGCCTGGGTAATATTGTACCCCCAAATCATGTTTAACATAATCTCCTATATATGCAATTATGCATTCATGTCCATAAATAAAGCTTCATTGGAACACAAACACCAGCTTGTTCATTTGCTTATATATTATTTATGACTTTCACGCCCTAGCAAAGCTGAGTAGAACACCAAGGTTACTTAGCTACAAAGCCTTTTACAGGAAACATTTATTGATCTCTGAATAGGAATCATACATTTTTAAATGTATATGTGAAGAAAGAATCATCCTGAGTTACTGCCTGGGGCAGTTACATTTTATCCAACCTATTATTAGTACTTAATACTTTGAAGATATCTTGTATTGGTAGAGTTCTTTTCCACTGCTGGTATTTAGCTATCACAAGCAGAGCAAGCTAAGGTTATTCCACAATTACAGAGAGTCAGATGGAAATTGCTCTTCCCACGCTGCACAAGGCTTCAGGAGAAAACAGAATCCACTGAAGAGGAAAAAAAAACCTGCTTTATGTCTAAAGCTCTTTCCCAAGTTTCAATGGCTAAAACACTTTGCAAATAGGATAGGGGAGCTGGCCCTCTAGGTATGGGGAAACGGGAAGTCTATGAGATGGAAGAGCCTGGGCCTAGGGCTTCCATCTGTAAAGGAACAATAGGTGGGGAGAAAATGCTTTCTTGAGGCTCCTCCATATGGTAAGCTCCCAAATGCTCAGTCTTCTCCTCGGCTACTTCAGCCAACTAGAGTACAAGCCTCACCTACGGTCCACGCTGCCTCACATAGGGTCCAAGATGCCTCACCTAGGGTTCAAGCTACCTCTCCTAAGGTCCAAGTTGCCTCACATAGGGTCCGTGGCTGCCTTACCTAGGGTCCAACCCTGCTTTACCCAGGGTCCTGCTGGCTTACCCAGGGTACAAGCCTGACTCACCTACGGTCCAAGGGACCTCATCTCAGGTTCAGGCTGCCTCACCTGGGGTCCAAGCTATCTCACCTAGGGTACAAACTGCCTCATCTCTGAGCCTGAGGACACTGTTGATTATTGCTATTATTCCTATTGTGCTATCCTCATTGAGAGGATTCTGATCATCTAGGATTGCGTGATTTTAGATGAGAATGCCCCAAGATCTATGTCTTGTGAAGTTCCTAACTTTTCAGTCTCTCAAAATGAGGGAAAATGCAGAGAAGAGTCATTTCCCTCGTGGTACCCGCGCTCTGGCTCTCCGTTCCTTCCTCACACCACTGCGTGCCTTTTAAGAGGAACGCAGAAGTGTTAAAGTGCTTCCTGAACAGAAACATACACACACCCACCCACCCACACACACTCACATACACACACACACTCACACACACACACTCACTCACACACACACACACACACACACACACCCCTTCATTTTATACCTGAACACAGGAAGGCTCACAGAAATTTACAGAAACTCAAGTTTATAAAATTAAAAATAAGGCAACATTGGAATTTCACTATTCAGTAGAAATCCTGGGCTTGTCAGCTGATTTTTCGGCTGCCCCTGTGGATATAATATAAGCCTCATGTTTTGCTGTGGAATAATCTTTGTACACTACAAATCTGTATTACTCTTATTGGTTAATGAGGAGCTGACTGGCATAGCTGGCAGGAAAAGATTAGGTAGGAGAACCAAACTAGGAGAATGCTGGGAAAAAGAAAGGTGGAGCCAGACACAGGGGAAACAGGTGTAGAAAATGAGGTAACAAGTCATGAACCATGAGGTAGAACTTAGATTAGAAATATGGATTAATTTAAGATGTAAGAGCTAGTGAAGCCTAAGCTACTGTCTGAGCATTTATAGTTGACATTAAGTCTCTGTGTGGTTATTTGGGAGCTGGCCAGTGGTCCTAATGAAAAACTCCACCTACAATGCTTTGATCTAGTTAGACTTGTTTAAATACATTAAACTTGATGATCGTGTCCCAACAAGGAAGTGCCTTGAGACCCTAGGGTGACCCACATCACTCACAAAAGGGCTTTTTGCAAGTTCATATCATCTTGTACTTGATTTTGATTCTTGATCTGAAATTGTCTGGAGATTCCCAGCTTATGTAAAAAGTGAGAGATGACTTTTGAAGGTAAGATAAATCAGATGACTCTGAGAATGTGGTACACAAATCCTTGCCAGGTGAGGTGCTTCAGCAGATTCAGGGAAGACTTGTTCAAATGTGTGGGGCAGGAAGGTACTGAAATAGGAGGAAAGTGTTCGATCAGAGTAAAACAAATCTCATTACAACTGAATCCTCTGATGTTCCTCATCCGGCAGGGCAGTGTTGCCCACACCCAAGAACTTAGGTAAACTTTCTACATCCTATAATCAATTGTGAACTTTTGGGCTGGTATAGGAGGTTAAAAAAATGGGAAATAGAACATACGTTCTGTGAAAGGTTATTTATTGAGTAAAATCATGCCCCTTGCAAAAAATCTAAACTTGGGTGTTTTTTTCTGAACTAGAGATGCCAATAATTTAATAGTGACTTGTCCATCACTAAGAAATGGTAGCTGTCAGCTCAAGAATTTAAACGTGGACTTTTCTGTCTATAGCATGGAGAGTAAAGCAGTGGTCTCTGGGTTCTGCCTCTCCCATCTCAGTCTTACATTTGTCCCTTTCTGTCTGTGTGATACCAGGAAAGGGTTCTTTGTTTCATTTTGTTTTTGTGTTTTGAGACAACATCTTTCTGTGTAGCCATGGCTGGCCTGGAACTCTCTGTGTAAACCAAGCTTGCCTCGAATTCACAAGAAATGCATGTGCGTCTGCCTCAGGAATGCTCAATTAAAGGTGTGTGCCTCCAGTCTCAGGAAAGTCTCGTAAGCAAACTTTGTCTCAGTTTTGATAGTTATAAAATTATGAAAATAGTATGTAATGTATTTATGAGACTTATTCAAATTGTATGTCAAATATCATAAGGTTTTTTTGGAATATAGATAGAAGTTCAGTGAAAGTCATGATAATTCATACATGTATGATCCAAGACAGGCACTTGTTCATGACTCCAATCCTACTTCTAGCAGAGGCAGTAGACTTCAGGATTATATTTTCTCAACAAACAACAAGAAATTCTGGTGAGGATGTGGGGTGCACTTACTATAACACTGTTTGCAGCAGTCAGTTCATGAGATCAGACAGGGTGTCCATCAGCAGGTGAACAGACCCAGAAACCATGGTATATGCACATAGT
>NC_022020.1:43730222-43773357 GCF_000317375.1 Microtus ochrogaster
ATACAGACTGAGTCAGACACAGGAAGATAAATGCCACAATGCGTTGTCTCATTTATAGGTCCTAAAATCCTTTATAGACACATAAGCATTCATGTGTGTATATGTATATTTCTTTATGAATCTATATTACATATGTTCATGCATGTGTATATAGAAACAGAGGGGAGACAGGGGAAGGGAAGAGACTGGTGCCAGGGGACAAAAGGGTAGAAAACTAAAGGGAGGGAGCAGAAGGTGATGGATGTATGCAAAGTTGATGGTGTACCCAACTCTGTATAATAGTTACATATCAATACAAATATTAAAATATATTTTCCTTAAAAATTTTGCTGGATTTACGTAGAAATAAAAAAGTACAATTCTCTTTGTTACGGGAAGATATGCCGTGATTATTGGTGCCACAGGAATGAAAACTATAAGTAATATACATGGTTTTAAAGTAGCGTATAATTTGATATAAGAGAAATGGATCTAAGACCTCTGTAGGAGTTTAACTAAACCCCTAGGGCATCAGTAAACGCCATTATGCTCCTTGGTCTCATTTCACATATGCAAGAATACAGATACAGAGATGCTGGGGGGGAAAGGAATAGTTTTTTATGTTGCTTTATGTCTTTTTTTAATATTTATTTATTTATTTGTTATGTATACAATATTCTGTCTGTGTGTATGCCTGCAGGCCAGAAGAGGGCACCAGACCTCATTACAGGTGGTTGTGAGCCACCATGTGGTTGCTGGGAATTGAACTCAGAACCTTTGGAAGAGCAGGCAATGCTCTTAACCACTGAGCCATCTCTCCATCTCCTGCTTTATGTCTTATGTTGATGGCAATTATGGACTCCTGGCCTTCCATTAAATCTCATCCTTTTACATGTGCATAACCTAGTCACTTCATTTTAAAAGAAATTTTCTTATCTGAATTATTTATATTAAGTTTCTGCTGATTTTGTATTCCATGGAGGGTCATTCTGGGACAGGGCCAATCAGGTTGAGGACTGGCTGCAGTGGCTGAGTGGTTTCTGGATGTAGTAAGAGGGGTCAGTGAGCTAGCCATCACAAGTGACACTTGCTGACAATAGGCATATTTAGAAATTACATTATCATTGAATATGCACCAAATCCAAATGCTGAATATCTAGGCCTTTATAAAGTCAGCTGTTGTCTGGTGAAACCCTAATGGCAAAAACCTCGTACAGCAAAACACAATGAGGAACTCTGCATTGGAAGCCCCCAGGAAAGTCGACTGAAATGATTTACTATATAGATCTTCACGTATGCCTTGAAACCCATCCAATTCACTTTCAAACAAGGAAAGTCCTATTCCCACACTGTGTTTGAATCGAACCAGTTACTTAGATCACAGCGGGTCTGAATTAGGGTTTTATTTGTGTGTATGTTCTTAGGGAAACACGCTTGTGGACTGTGCCTGTTATTTCTATCACTCATCAGCACGAAGACACTCAAGTATTTGAGGATAGCAGCGTAGTTCCCCATGGTCAGCTTACAGACCAATGGAAGCAGCAGGACTGGGGATGAAAGAGGAATTTCTTTACATGATCCCATCTTCCGTCTTCCAAACGGAAAACCATCAACTGCCAAGAAATACTTTCCACCATCCATGTATCAAAATAGCTCCACATTGTCTACCCTGACAAGGTGGAGTCCTTAGAGGGAGTGGGTTTGCTCTCATTATCCTGATGGACACATTGAGCGTTTTGGAAGACGTATTCAAGCATGGGGAGAAAAGAGAGATGTTTTCTTGTGGGCATATTCCAGGTGTGAAATTATAGAATGTTAGATTTATTCAAGGTTTTCTTCCTTGTGTTGACAGGTGGGGGAAAGGGGCCCCAAAGTCAATGTTCTTAGGATGGGGTTGTCTCATCACCAGTGGGAGAATTCAGATCTCCAGGCTCCTTCTGCCACTTTGCTTCCCATGGAGTGTATTCCCAAAGTCCTAGAAATACTCGTTACTCCCAGTCCTCTTACTAAGCTGATGCCCCAAATGGGTTATGGGCAAAACTGTGTATTTCCTTCAAATTTTGGCTATCATGCCTTCCAGTTATAACTGGAGGCTCCATAATATCCCCAATAAAGGAACTCATATTTTTCAAGTAGCCAAACACTGATTGCCTTGTTTATCAATGCCCCCTACAGTTGAGCATCATAGAGAGGGAGTGTAAGGCTCTCTAGGTTCCACACTAATTAGAGTACAGTTCAGAGAAGTGGTTTTATAATGGAAAACATGAACATGGAGAATGTTGATGGAATTCTCTCTTATCAAGTTACATTGATTTTCGTGGACTTAAAAGTTAGACAACTTATTTCCCAAGCTGCCGCTGACCCAGCATTAGGCTTAGTTAAGAATGATCTAGAAGCTGCTTGTGTAGCACTTTTATTCAAGAGAAGCTTCAACTGTCATATTGTAAGGGGTAGGTAGTAAGGGACCAAGGACAGATAGTTGTCCATCGTGGTGTTGTGAGTTTTGTCCAAGAGTAGCCACCTCAAGATAGGCAATGACCTTAAGATGCTTAAGTCTTTGTAGCACCAAGGGAAAGTAGGTCCTGTTCTAACTTTTGTGCAGAGGTTTGTCCTTTTTATTTTTTACTTATTTATTTTTGCTTGCTTTGGTGCAGATATATTTTCCTTTCTGTCCCAAGGAAAGCTTTAGCATATGTTCTCAGAGGACAGTGAAGAAGGAGAAACCCAAACAATGTTTATGTCCCTTGGGTCCTGCAGGAGTCTACATTAGCACCCACATCTTACTAGAAATGTTGCTCTTTGGATAACTGGCTTTTACATGTGTCTAAGGGAGTTGGCTAAGGTCATGACAGAAAAGAGTTCAGAGTCACTGCCTTATCAAATTAACAAGGCAGGAAAAAAAACAATAAAATATGACGAGAGAACAGGCAAAAACAAACGGAAATAATGCAATCAAGACACAAGTTATTCTCCAGTTCTTGCAAGCAGATCAAATCTGGGCCAGGTTCTCTAAGATCGCACACTTGAGGGGCGGTTGTTTGCCTCCCTGTGGAGACCTGCCTCCCTTCCAGCCACCCACTCACTTTTCAGTTCTCAGACTCTATGCTTTGACCATCCTGGAGCAAGATGGTCTGACATCTCAAACCCCACATCTGATGTGGTCTCTTTCAGTATTTGCAGTCACATTCTCTTCCTGAGGTCCTTATCAACCTTTTTTTTTTTTTTTTTTTGACATCCTGCCATGCTTATTATCTTAAACCCTGCAGAGAAACGAGAAGCGGGCAGAAATGTTTTGAATGTGGTCATTGTGTTCCTAAGCAAATAGCTTGGCCTCCTCAAGCCTCGTCTATGTGATTATAAAGTTGGAATAATAATATTATGAGTTCTAGCATGGTATGTCTTCTGTGAGACACTGGACATGATAACCTGTTATGGTTGGACCCAAGCTTTAGGAGCGCATCCAGAAATGTACAACTGTGTTTTCCCCGTAAGAAAAGCCTAGAGTTCTGGGGCAATGCCAGACGGTCAACAGCAGTTACTGTCTGCTGAACTACAAAGGTAGGGAGCTAGGCTTCAAGGGAGGACCTACTAGATTAGGACTAAAGAAATCAAGTAAATCAGAGGATCCACAGCCAAGATGAAGTGAGAGACTGATGCAGAAGGTCCAGCCAAGGGAGAGATGGAGCAAGGGCTTGATGTTGGACTGGAGGAAGCTCAAGGATGCCTAGATGGGGGTTGTGCTAAAGAAATATTTTAAGAGACACTGTTTAGAGCTGGGCTCCCTGCAGTGAGCGAAACGCTTGTCAAATGCAGTGGTGGACTGTGTGGCTGGCTGGTCGGCAGCATTCCATCCATGCCCTGTCTTTCTAGGGAACAATCATCATTCTCTCATAACATCCAGATAAGGTCTCGAGCCTCGCTCTGTTGGGGACGGTCTGAACTACTTGAGAAGTACTCTCGTTTTGGTTTATAGCCATATCTGGCAGTGTCTAGCCTCTCGGTCTGGATGTGCCCGAGAATGAGGATGCTGATGACAGAGGAGCAGAGTCTCCAAAGAGCACAAAGCAAGAAGTAAACGTTGGCTATTTTCTGCCACTAAAGTTTGCTATTTAAAAAAAAAATTACAAAATTGTGTAGCTTATTTTGTTTGACACAGATAAAGATTGCTGGTTAGAAGTTTGTAATTAACGGCTACGTCTCCTTAGACTGTTTTTACTATGACAGGCAAAGTATGACGATGATGTTGCAAGAGGGAAAAAATGGGAGAAAATCCAATTACAGGGTTCATTTAGGAGAATTTATAACAGAGACTGGAGTCTGCAGATACGTTCGCTACCTCTCCTAAAACCATTACCAGTGAGGTGAAAAAATAAATTAATAGGAGACCCAAGTGTTTTATTCTTATTCATTTTTGTAGCCAAACTGGAGGTGGGAACAAATGGAACCCACAGACAACTATTGCTGAATACATTATGTAAGAGTCTCAATTTTGCCATTGTAGGAGCTCAAAGCCTGAGCAGAACAGAGATTTGTGTGCTTTGTCATTAGGCTATTAGACTTGTTTATCTATCAGAAAGCTGTAAGAAGAATAGCTGTTTATTGGAGCTGCAAAACTGTGCTTCATTCTTTTTATTTGTTCTGATTACTCAGCCAGGTTGGTTTTGAATGAATAATCCTTGAAGAGAGGAAGGCAGTTCATTATTTTGATCAAACCAATTGCTTGGGGGGGGGGGCATTGCGATTCTGGTATGACGAGAGAAAGGAAGCTTTGCTTTTGTTTTTATTTTTCAAGATGCAAGGGATTGTATTCACATTGGCAGAAGCAGTTTCCATCCAGGGACCATCCATCATACTTCTGATGATCACGCTTCCTCGGTCTCCTCTCCCACCATTTTCACAAGTTGGAGAATCAGAAGTGGAGATCTGCTTTTCACATTATTTTTAACAAGCTTTTTTTTTTTTTAAGTGCTCCAGCTGAGATTTCACCCTCTGGGTATTTTCAAATTGATTTGTTCAGTGAAACGACTTTCACTTCTAGATTTTTGTCAGGTATTAAAGGCAAGCTAATCGGTCAGTTACTCCTGGGGTCATGGTATTTCACTTTCTCAGTCATCATAATGCCCTGGGCTTCTCAGTGTGCTCACTGTTCCAGCAGTAACACTTCTGTTCCAAAATACAGCTGTTGGACAGAACAGAAGCACGGGTCCAAAATGATGGCACGAAAATACAGACGGGGAGAGAGGATAAAACTTTAACTGGTACTTTCTATGACATTTTGAAGTCATTAAGTATTTCAAAGCCATTAAAAAGATTGTTATTATTTTAAAAGTCATTTTTTAAAGGAATAAAATGGCCCACAATTCTGTTGACTGTGGGACATTTGAACGGTGACAGGTTCATAATGGGAGCCTCGATGCCTAAACTGTTGCAAATATTGTCTGTAAATAGAAGTGCTCCTGTATACTTTGTGAAAGTGTTTCTTAGGGTAACAGAACAACTTTTCCATTAGCACGTGGCCAGACCTTTCCATATGTGTTCTTAATTTAATTAATATAGGAGAAAGGAAGGACCAAGGTAACATCTCTGGGCATTCAGTCAGTGTTTTATTTCTATTGGATACATTTCCACCGAGTTACAGTGTTGTTTGACCCTCACCTTTGTCGAGACTCCTTGCCAGCACTGGAGGCATTGGCTACTCACTCAGAATGCAGGGTAGTACACATGTGTTGTGCCCAGAACCACATTCAAGAAAACATCAAACCATGGGACACCAGTGTGAGCCGCTTGCTTTTACTAACGCTCACCTGTGGACTACCTAATTCATAAGAACGGAGTGTTATACTCTGAACCTTCCCAGAGTTGTAAAGATAGATGAATGGCTACCTAAACTCACACTTAAACTTGAGCAAATCAATCAGGTTTTAGAAATTACACCAATCTAGCTTTTCAAAAATAAATTTTTTATGTCACACAGTATACTTTTTTATTTTGTTATTTTTTAACCAAGGACACATTCATAAACTGGCCTGCATCTCTTGTATGGATTAAAAGAAGTGAGGCCGTGTCCCAGACAGCTTGCTTTTCCTTCTTCATGCCTCATTTACTTGTAGCTGCATGAGACACACTTGGCTTGAGTACCAGAAGGTTTAGAGGTTACGAATAGAGGGATCGCCGAAGGAGAAGCCCCCAGGGGCCCAGGCATCCAATCCTGCCAGTCACTTTAGCCCATGTGTTCTGAAGTGAGTGGTCAGCCATGTCCAAAGCTACCCCGAGCAAAGAAAATGAACACTAACGGAGTTCGTTTGCTTGAGGCAATGACGAACCTTGTGATCCTGTGAAATCGGATCAGCGGAGACGTGAAAACAGAATGCCAATGTCTGTGGCATCAGCACTGAAGGGCAAGGTTAGAAATGGAATTTAGTGTAAGTGGGCTTGTCAATGAGGAAGCTCGGGGACCATAGCTAGACATTGGCTTCCTCGGGCTCTGACTAGTTAGCCTCCCTCCCAGAGCTGTCTAGCGTACAATAGGTTCAATAGGAACCGAGAACCCGCATCACCTCAGCATCCTGAGATCAGTGATTGCACGCATGCACCATCACACTTGGCTGTGAAAATACTTCTTCGATACAGAATTTAGTGATAAGAACAATGATTGATTATGTTTTAAAGATTTTTGAAGAAAAAACAACAATTTACTCAATTTTGTTTTAAAAACGTAATCAGAGTCAGGAAGAAGCACAATAAAGCAGTGTATATGAGCGTGCACCTGATGGCTTAGGAAGCTCTTTTTGCACATCCATTGTCTATATAGAGGAAAAACGCTGCACAGGACAGAGAGAAGAGGACTAGATGAAAGATCTTCCTGGATGATGCCTGAAATCAGGATGTGGGCCATGTCCTTAAAGCAGATTTTTAACTAACAGGAACCCCTGATCTTTGTGACTATTGAGAAACTGAATTCAAATCTCAGGCAGAAGCCTTGAAATTCCAGTGGTTATAAATAGAAGTATAACAGATACAACAATTTGTGTATCAGGAAATCAGATTACCACATCCCAATCCCACAAGTTTGGACAGTCTTCTGAGGTCTTTATTTAAAAACTAGACTAGGGGCTGGGCGGTGGTGGTGCACACCTTTAATCCCAGCACTCGGGAGGCAGAGGCAGGCGTATCTCTGTGAGTTCGAGGCCAGCCTGGTCTACAAGAGCTAGTTCCAGGACAGGAATCAAAAAGCTACGGAGAAACCAAGTCTCGAAAATCCAAAAATCAAAACAAGCAAACAAACAAGCAAATAGACTAGGGGACATAGAGTTTGGAAAGAATTCAGAGCTTAAATATTAAAGGCAAAAGGCATAGGGTTTAACTTTGAACTATTTAAATGGCATTGGATAAATTCTTATTGTTTCAGACTTTATGATGATTCATACAACATAGCTGCACAGAGAAATGAAGAGCTGATTCCAATCATTCAAATTGTACTTGTTTTCCCAAAGAAACAATGAACGTTGACTCTAAGTAGAAGCCGAAAGCTTGGGCTGGTGTTCTTTGGCTAATGCCTGACTTTTTGTAGCAAGAACTGAGGGAAAGAAATGTATCAATCCACTTAGACTAGGGAAGCGGAAAAAGAGTTAGATTACTCGGAGGTTGCCCCAGGGGATGAAAATTAACTCCCCTGGAGAGCCGCAAACAGAGGCAGAGGCTCATCGCTCTAACAAACAGAGAAGGATGGTTTCCACCTGTGGAGCTGCTGAAGTGCAGCGCTGGGTCCTTTCAGATTCCACCTAATAGCCTCAGACAAGGCTTCTTTGGCAGGGCAAGCCACTGTAAGCTGGCTGTTTCTGGCCCCAGACTCTCTGACCACAAGGGCTGATTAAGTTCATGAGTGAGGGTGGGTCAGATGTTCCCTGTATCATATTGTTAGCACTACCGAGACAGGCCACACCCCCATCGCTGGGTGTCAGTGGGCTGAAGCAGAGGAGAAACCTTCAGAATAGAATTGTAGCTGTTGATTTTATCTCCCATATTGTTTCCTGGTGAGGGGAGAAGGGAGGGAGGAAGGGAGGAAGGAATTGAGAAACCATCAGTATGGAATTATAGCTTTCTGTTAGATTTTATCTTTAGTATTGTTTTATGGTGAGAGGAGAAGGGAGGGAGGGAGAGAGAGAGAGAGAGAGAGAGAGAGAGAGAGAGAGAGAGAGAGAGAGAGAGAGAGAGAGAGAGAGAGAGATAGATCTGAAAAGGGGGTTAAGTAAAACTAATTGAAAGGTTTTATGTTTTCTTGAGGTGACACAGCTTACACATGGATTCTGGGGTTGGGCCCTAAAATGCTACCAGGATTCTGAGAGCCTTGGGGCCTGATGCTCACAGATAAAGCTGTCTTCCACGGCAGGAGCTCCACCTCAGTCTCTGGGGCTGCTTAGTAATGGTGTTGGCTCCCCAGGGAATGAGGCAGCAGAACAGACAGGCACAGAGGTGGCTTGCTATCCTGCTGTCATCACTTGGTGGTCAGCCTTGGAGCTGCTGACTGTGCTTCCACTTCAACGCGGAAAGGGGTGAGTTATCAAAAAAAAAAAAAAAAATCCAACAAGAACAAAAACCCAAAACCAAACAAAACCAAGCAATGTTCCTCCTTAAGGATTATACTGAATGTTAGGAATTTTACACTGAAGTATTTCCAGAGAAGTGGTTTGGTTTTTTTTTTTTTTTTTTTTTTGTCTGTTTGTTTTGTTTTGTTTTTCTCCTTAAAAAAACAAGAATTTCTCCTAAAATATCAAGGATATTAACTTGAGGACTGTGCCATGCATCTAGAGTCTAAATTTGACAATTGCCTTCGCGGAACCCTGTTTTATTCACCAAGTGTCCTCAGGTGGCCTGCTTGGGGTGGAGGTGGGGCAGTCCAAGTCACAGTTGTCCTGGTTGGCCAAAGAGATGTGATACCTGGTACCTCTACACTAGCAAATTTATGGAGATGGTAAAAATATGATTTGGTCATTTTAAGTGTCTCTCTCTCTCTCTCTCTCTCTCTCTCTCTCTCAGGCTGTTTTCTGGAAGTCATTTCATTTTCTTTAGGGAAAGGGATCTTAGTCTCTGGAATGCTATGCGATGCCCTTGCCTATGACAGAGTTGGCCTGAAGGTCAGACACCACAATCAATAGGAGGGCTGGTGGCTGCAAGGTGCTAATTGACATCCCCCAAGAGGAACAGTGTCAACAATCAATAGAGGAGACACACTGGCGTAGGTAGATTTATGGCTTTGATTTTGAAAGGGTGCGGGAATGCCCAGTGATGCTCTGCCCTGCACTCGTTTTGAATGTTAATGTTTTCTTGAGGATGATTTCAGACTCTCTGCGAGGATACTGCCTCTACTCACTGAAGCAGAATCCTCTGAAGAGTTGCTGAGGCGGAACTGAAATCATGGCTTGCCTCAAAGAAGCAGCTGTAGTGGCCGCTAACCGTGCCTCACATGGGCGGAAGATGCCCCTTTCACTCGGGGTTTTAATGGGATATTTCTAAGCCTGAGACAACAGCTTTGGAGCTGGGGTGTGCCCTCGCTGCTCGCTGCTACCTCTGCCTACTGCTTGAACTCAGCCGGGCCGGAACGAATGGAAACGAGGCAGGCTTCTAACTACCTGTAACTGTTTTCACCACCGAATGGATCAAGCGTCTGCCCAGCCAGATCCAGGTACTTGATCATAGCTGTGTCTTTGAGCTAATTAGGCAATTTTTCTGTAACTTTGTAATTTATGCATGAGCCATAATCACAGACACCTTTTGGGTCTAAGTTCTGCATTTAAATTGAACTGTTAAAGTCTGTTTAATCACCAGCTAGGGAAAGTTAGTCCAGGAGGGTAGAATGTAACAGCATCTCTCTTCTGAAAGCATGCTTGAGTTTATCATGGTTCTGGGACTGCATAAAAAGTAGGAAAATAGGCTTTCCCCCTTTCTAAGCTGCAGTAAATTATTCTTCAAAACTGTTTGCTCATTATTACAGTTTCTGCCTTCATTTGAAACACGCAGCCTTCTGAAAGGTAATAAGAATATTTTGATTTGTTTACAAAAGCTCACAACTCAGTAAAGAGTACTCAGTGCAGACTGCCCCCAGGCAGCCTTTTGAGGTGCCCCTTCTGTACTTCTTTTCTACTCCAAAACACACAAAGAAAGAGACAGGAAAGCAAGAGGAACAGGAGGGCTCATTACTTGAAGTTTACAGTCCCCCTTTGCTAATGGTGCCTTCAGGTTGCCCAGTTCTGGGCTGGATACTGCAAGGTCGACCTCTGATGTTCTCAATTGGGCTGCCCCCTTGCCTGGTAGTCTCTTCCAAACTCTCTCAGCAGGTGTTAGGAGGAAGATGATGTGGAGAAAGAGCTACAAAGGAGACCGGGGCTTTGGCTAAAGAGCCGCGTCCCCTGATGACCCAGAGGTGACAGCAGCAGTGACAGAGTCCACCCCCGAATCCAAACAGCCGTGTCTGCAGATTGGCTTTGCAGGGACAAGCAGAGAAGAAGCCTTCCAGTGCAGCAGCGTGAACAGGCACTCTGCAGAAACTGCCTGTTGACATTCGGAGCTGACCCGTTTTGCATGCCTTTAAAAAAAATACTGCTCGCGAGCTCTCTAGTATGCTTGAGCATATTTTTTTCCAGAGTAGAAAATAATATTCACCCTCAGCTGTCCTGTGAATTTTGAAGTTGGTAGGGATTGTGTTGGAACAGGAGGGTTATATTTAGAAAAAAAATACGTTGCCACGTATTTATGTCAACTGAAAATAAAGATGGGTTGAGAGGATTTAAAACATACAACACACTCAGAAGTCCCAGGACATGTTTACCTGGCCTTCTCAGATGATCATCTGGACCAGGAATTACTTGAACTTATAGGAAACATTTTGAATCCTTCTGTGTACACACAAGTGTGCAGGCACTCTTCTCGGGGATGCTATGCAGGGTTTCTAGAAGATTCACACAACAGTAACTGGATTACACTTTCATAGTTACAGATCTCAGTGCTTGAAAAATTGCTAGCCGTTTGGTCTTACTGAGTTAACGAGGAGTCCCGTATAGAATTTACCTCACAGTTGTAGGAAGTGATGGACAGTAGACTCACCGGGGAGGTTCGTGTACGTGGAGTGAGTGAGTGTGTCAGAGAGAGATGGAGGGGAGAAACTTCAGCTCTAAGAGTAAGAATGTGGCTGAGACTTTAGCGCAAAATATGGGCACTGAGTTTACTGAGCCTCAATCCTTGCAAGTCATGGTCCTGTTTCAGTGGTTAGCTCTGGTGCTATTGCAGAATACGGCAGCACTTCAGGTAGTCTCTGCCAGACACTACAAATAAAGTCAGCCCTGCCTATCTAGCCAGCTCCCTTCCTGTTTGTCTAAACAGCTGTCTCTCAGCTCTGCCAGGTAAATATAAATGAAGTAAATATGATCTTTTCATAGGACAGAGTGTCCTGTGAGTGCAAACTGGACAAGCCGACCATTGCTCTCATTTCAATGGATGGACTGTGTTTACATCAGCTTTTAAAAACATGTCAACCCACGAAATTAGATTTCTGGCCTAGAAGTTTTAAAAACTAGTCACGGCAATTATGTGGTTTAGGAGTACCTAAAACAAAGACAGCCTTGCTTAACTATGAGACCGTTAACAGCAGGGGGTGAGGCTTTCAACTCATTCTAACACAGTCTCTGGAGGAAGGGGAGATGCTACTCTTTGGGTAACTGGACAGTTTATTCATACCGCTCCATGCCTTTGTGTGCTATATTTACATAACAGAAACTAGAAATAAAACTCAATTTACTCAAAAATAGTAAAGAGAGAAAACACGATTCCCCTACTGCTTATTAAGGGAACCCCTGGAACGTGCCAAGAAGAGCTGCCAAGGGACCACAGCTGCCGTACCCACCACCACAGTGCATTCCAGGAGGGAAGGCATTTGGGCCCCAAGTCTGAGGCTCTAGAATCAAGGGTCTATGCATTTCTGCACAGCGAGGTAACAAATGCACGTGGCTATGTGTGTCTCTGCCACTTTAAAAGTAAGTTGCAGCTCTAAGCTATACTTTGCTCATAAAAAAGTATTTTTCCTTTTTGTGAAATTGCGTAATGAGATGCAAATTGGATAGAATGTCCAAGGGCTCCCAGCCTTAGAAGGGTCCCTGTTGACATTAATAGTTCCCGTGTAAGACATTAGGATTCAGGATATTGTAACTGGCTGAAATACTTCTTCAAGAGGCAGATTATGTAAGAATGACCTCTTCAGTGGACGGGTAGTCGCCTATGCCTGGCTGAATGTTTTATTAGGTTTTGGACCCCACCCATCAACACTGAAGCCAAGGAACTACCAGCTTTTCAAATCATAACTCTGAATGTGTCATGGTGACTGAACTGTCTGTGATTCTTTGAAACAGGACCTGTTTTTAACACAATGATCTCATATTTTAGCGCAGCTGAATGGCATGTGGTTTTCTCTCTTCATTGACTAAGTTAGCCAGAATCTTGCATTTTGAGTTCAGGTTCCTGGACTATAAAGGGGCCAGAAATTTGATCCAATCTGTACTCAAAACAGGCAGAACCCCAGAACTACGAGGAATTCTTCAGGTGCTTGTTGTATCCTAGGGGAGGAGGCACACACACCACGGAGACTTGTCCTTGGGACACATCTGGAGGCAGAGCAGGGAGTGCCATCTTTGGGAAAGCAGAGCTGTGAGGGCTTAGCTGGTAACGACCCCGAGAACACGGAGCAATTCCACTGGCGGACAGGGAGAGGAGTGTGTACTGTGCACAGAGCCAGGAGGTGTTATTGAGGGCGTCCTAAGGGCTGTTTTAGGTGAGCAGGCAAAATCAGAATGTTGTCCTCAGGTGCTTCTAGACTCTCCATCACCTGGGGCTTTATTTTGACCACTGTGTTGGCCATTTTACTAGAAGTCAAATGTATTTGCTTCATTTTGAACAGGAGAATAAATTGATATCATAGAAGACTCCATTGCTGTAACATTTACTGCTCTGTGGTCCAGGAAGCTTCAGAGCATCACATTCCACCCCCTTAACACACACCCCAGATCTGTGGGCACAAGGGTGCCCAGGTCTCTGGGGGGAAGAGTGGCTAAATTAAGAATGAACAGAATGCAGGTCTAAGAAGGGCAGATACACAAAGAGAAGGATGCTTTGTGACTGCTAAGGTGGGAAAGAGTGACCGACAGTGAGGACGGACCTGATTCAGCTGGGCTGCTCCCAGTCTGCCAGAGGAGTCAGGGTACTTCCTCTGTCCGTGTCAGAGGCTCCATGGAGATTGACTTGAGAAGAGGGGTGTGTTATATAATTTCCCATGGCATCTTTGAACTGAGGTTTTGTTTGCTTCGGTATTAAAATTAGACTTTATTTCTCGAGCGCACACAATTGGACCTGGCAGAGGGACGACACAGATGCTCCGAATGCTGGGGACAGCCCACCAGGGCCAGCCACTGCTGTGAGTAACCGTGGTCCTTCTTTATACTTAAAACAACCACCGTGTGCTTTCAGTTAGGCTTAGGATGGCTGTGCCAAAATCTTCTGGGATGATTTGTTTCCTCAGATGTCTTTATTCATCTAAAATAAAGAAAAAAAGATCTCATTGTTTCTGCTTATAAAAGAAGGGCTTTATTACTTAGCTAAAAACAATGCTAGATGTTTTGTAAGAATATTTTTTGCTAAAACGGGGACATTTTACCAAGACAGGCTTTTAAAAACTTAGGTGTCTGAACATTTGCGAGTCGTGGTAGTTAAGAGATGAAGGTTACGTCTCCTTCTCTGTCTTTTATCCCGTTTCCTTTAATTTACACATGCAGTTGAACATTTTAAATTTGTAAGTTGCTAATTAGCTGATTGCTGGCTTCAAATTAAGCATCGTCTTTGAGAGATTTCAATCGATTCTAAGTGAGTTTATAAAGTGGTTGGCATTTGTTTCTGAATATCTCCCGGTCCCCCGATCCCTTGGTAACCATCTCTTTTCCACCCACCATTTATCCACCTGCTAAGGGCACCCATGGCTGCTCCCCCTCCTCTCTCATGGGCACATCGTCCCCTTAGGGAGCTTTACCCCAGCCCCTGCATTCCTTGGCACTTTCATCCTGTCTCTTGCCTCTTTTCCTTTTCCTTGTAGGGACAGTCCTCATAGGGAAGTTACTGCTTATGGGGTTAGTGCGTCATTTTTCTTACTGAAGTACTAACGTAGTAAGAAGATTTGGTTATTGGAGCAAAATGTGTTATTTTAGTAAGAATTTGCTCACTGTGGTGTGCTGAAAGAGGAGGGGTTTACAGTTCACAATGTGCTAAAAAAAGTTATTAAAATTCTTTCACTTGTTTTTCTTATCGAACTGGTATCAATCTATCTGTCTATTATTATCATCATTGTCTATCTATATGCATGCAGCCTTTCCAAAGAAGGTGTCAGGTTCTGAACAAGGATTAACCAGGTTTTTGCCTCTTGCCTGTTCCTCTCTCCCTCCCTTCCCTCCTTCGTGCTTCCACTCTTTTCCCTCTTTCAGGGGTGTAGGGGTGAGGTTCTAGGGGTAGACCTGAGCCTGACTAGGTGACCTGCCACTGAACTACACCTCCAGCTGCCTTTTGCCTTGTGACCAGCAAAGGGTAGTAAACCAAAAATTAAAAGTGACTATTAAGCCACTGTAATAGTTATCAGTCAGAAAACAAAGTACCAAAGTCCTTTACAGAGTGACTGGGGGCAGAAGGGCGGTTGAGGATGAAGGACAGGCAGTGTGAGGAGGAATGAGGCTGGATCCTAGGGGTTCCCATGGGGCTGCTTGTTGCTGCAGACGCAATAGTGTGCATGCTTGTGGTCTTGAGTTACGGGTAAAGCCTAAGAAAGTGAAACACCAATCCAGGGCAAAGGGATGGCCATTTGCCCCATTTGAAGAAGGTCAAAGAAAATGATTTCTTGGCATTAAGATGTCTCTCTCGTTGCTCAGACACCAGTAGCGGGAGAAGAAATTGGGCCCGAAGATGGCTTTGCTGCTTTGGTAAGCCAGCTTCTAGCTTGGGGTTCATCTTCCAGGCCTACGAGTTCTCTCTCTGGCTCTCCCCTGATTTGATTTGACATCACAGATCCCAGATATCTTTAACTTTATAAATGTATATAATTAGTTTTCTTTTCCTACATTTACTTTTTGGATTGTGCGTTGTTTTCATAAAAGACATTCAAGAAATGCATACTTTGCTATGTTGAGAACAAAGGAGAAGATGCTGACTTCATTTGGGCCAGAGGGAAACTAGACACAGAATGGGATTCTGGCCAATAGCAAGGACAGGAGGGGTCACAGGGAGGGGAACTCATAGGGCAGGAAAAGGCAAGAAAGAACATGCCAGGGGCAGTTGAGACAAGTGCTAACCCACCATCAGATGGCTCTCCTTTGTGCTCTCCTGCTCTTGTATAATTTTATATCTGGAGTGATTAAGTCCAATGTGGCTACAGATGGCCCTAGTCTCTTATAATAAGGAAATTGCACTGGAGGCTCTAGCTACTGTCCTGTCCTCTTCTTCTCCAGACCCAATGAGAATTAACACCCGAGGCCAGGAGGATACTTTAAAAAAAAGTGAATTTGACCCAAATCCAACCTAGCAATATCGCCTGTATTTCTAAGGGGCTTATTTCTTTTTAAAATACAGTTAAGTTTTATCTCACCCTTTCTTCAAGAGAGGCACGAATCATGAATGAGACTTCCGACTGTTTCAGCATTCAAGACAAAGAAAATTAAAGTGGTTGAACTACAAAAGGGTCCTTTACTCCCAAACTGGTAACTGCATCCTCCCAGACACCGGTAGCCATCCTCTTTGTAAGCCTGCTTTTAAATAGAATAGGGATTTTGTTTTATATTTGTTGATGTGTCAAATTCCATGCGCGCTGTTATTGCAATGACTAATGGCGCACTAAAGGGATGGTTGGAAGCGAACTGAAGAAGCTTTGTGTTGATGCTTTAGATCATAATTTTTCTTTTTATTTGGTGGCTTACTCTCATTGAAGATAATTTCTATGGACACGTGTTAATTTCTATAGCCAAACATTCTGTTGTGTATTTTGTCTTACAGAAAAAAAAATCATAAGCAGTGTGTCATATCACTTTCGATATCGTCTTGTCTAGCATATAGGCTTTTCTTTACAAAATGTAAGCTGATTTAGCACAGTACCCGAAGATTTTTAATTACCTTTCTGTATTCTGTTATTTGCTTTTAGAAGCAAATAGTAATAGCTAAATGCCTCAATTTTAACAGTGAAATGTAATAGCTCTCTCTCTCTCCCTCTCTCTCTCTCTCTCTGCAATGGTGTTAAGTGATAGGAAGCCATCCACAGTTGAGAAAGCTACCGTTTTATTTGTAGCAGATCAAACTCATTTCCCCTTGCTCAATTCTCTAGGTCCTCCCAGGGTCAAGTATTGAACCTGGTCTTTGTCCGTTGAAGAACAAAGATAAAACACCTTCCTTGATGGTTTAGGAATCTGCTCCACTCCTTTCCCCTCAGCTCAGGCAGCAGAAAGCATTGTCTCTCTTAGTCCTGTCCGAAATGAAACGACACTTTGATTTTTTCTTCTTCTCGTTACACTTTTCAAATTTCACAGACGTTCATCTTTGTCCCAGTACTGAGAGATACACAGGGAATTCTGAATGCATTTTCACCACTTACTGACCTCTCTGAGGTCCCACGCTTGTTTAACAGCAAAGAGGAATCCAGACTCTGAAGCCCAGAGCCCAGTGCTTCCCGTGCGAGTTTCTGTACTAAACACCTTTTTCTGGTCTCAGTTTCCTCTCCCTGGAGTTGTAGAGGTCCCTGCTTTCATGACTCACGGATGTCACGTGTATCACAGTGCTGGCACATAGGTGCTGCTCAACCATTGATTGACAGCATTCTCATAAGGGTGTGAGAATAGCATTACTGTATGAAACTGGGGGAGTCTGGGGCAGAGAGGCTGAACATCTAGTTAACGGCGCACATCGAGCCAACATTGGTTTGCGTACGGATCTTCTTGTACGGATCTTCTTTGTTGTATTTGCACTCCCTGCCCATCCCTCCTGGTCCCTGGTGGCCGTTCTAAGGACAATCTGGTAATTTTGTGCAAAAGGGTTATATTACTCTCCTCACTCATGCAGAATTAAGTCTCCCTGGTGTGAAGGAAAGTTGGCTTATAGACTGTGCCTGAGAAGTATGGCTGTGATTCAAGAACGGGAGGTTCCATTCTGATCGTTACTTTCTCTTCTTTCCTTTCTTTCTCCCCAAAGATAACACAGCCTCTCCAGGAAGCAGCCACCATGATCTCTGCAAACTGAGGATGGAAGAACGGGGAGCCAGGAAAGTCTGTGCTCTGGATTCCCTGGACGATGGATGGGGGACAGCCCATCCCTTCACCTCTGGTACCCCTTGGGAACTTATCAGATTCTAGCATGTCTCTGGAACAGAAAACAACATTTGTTTTTGTGATTTTGTTGTTCATCTTTCTGGGCATCCTCATCGTCAGATGCTTCCGGATTCTTCTAGACCCATATCGGAGCATGCCAACCTCAACCTGGGCTGATGGGCTTGAAGGCCTAGAGAAAGGGCAGTTTGACCATGCCCTTGCCTAGCAGGGATGGGGTAGGCTGCCCTCCTAAGGAGGCAAGGTGTTTTATATCTGATCGAAGCTTCCTTTTTGTTAACATTCTCAACAAATCAAATTTTAGCCATATCTGACCTTAGGACAATGATTCGTTATTTCATAAACATGATATTGTATTAAAGGTGTCTTATTTGAGGATAATGGAAAGTTTATATTATGTAGGAAGGTACAGACATCGGTGTTTACTTAATGAAGGGATATTGTTGCAGATGTGATTGTAAAACCAAGACTCCTCTGTCAACTGAAGAATCTCTGATCAGAGCAGAGTATAAACAAAAAGAGAAAATCTGATCTGTGTCAGAGGACCAAGCTGAGAAGAGACCACCTTGCTTAAATAGTGCCTCTCAGTTTCATTTTGTATACATTTAGGCCCTGGGCAGAGTGATGAAGCCGGGGCTGAGACAACCGTAAACCGGTACCCATTTTCTCCCCAAAGCAGAGAGCACTAGGCCGCAGACAGCTAGATATTCACTTGGTAAATTTGGATGAGAATGCTATCATTTTCGTTTTTACATAACATTAAACTCAAAAGTCTACAGAGTCTTGAAATGACCAAGCCAAACCCAATCTCTGTATTCCTATGGCTAACACATGTAGATGCACCGATGTATAATCTGAATTCATTGTCTTTACATTTCTGATAGAACTCATGGATTACAAGTGTAGCGTCAGGGCTTTGTTTTAAGAGGAAGTTCACCGCTTAACAAGAAGACTGTGGTTATAAGAGGATTATGTGTTTATATCTGTATATAGTTATCAAATAAAAAAATTTCAAAATGCGGCAATAGAGCCTCTCATTTTGCTGAAATAAATGTTGGTGGTGTGTGGTAGTAAATGGGTTAACATCCCGAAAGAGGAGAAGAGGAAACGTCATCCCATTCACGCCTGCCCCCCTCCATGAAGGGTGCCTAAAACACAGTGCAGCCTATTCTAAGGAGGGTTAGGAGAAAGGAAGGCTATCCAGGAAAGGGCAGGGGGTCCAAGAGAGGGAGATGGATACTATCCGTGTGCATGCGTGAACAGTCACAAACCTGGAGAGAGAGTTAAGTGGGAAAAGCCTGTGACCCACTGTTGAAATGACACCTCAGAATCATCTGGGGAGCTTCATATGTATTCTGACTTGTCTCATAAATGTCTCACATGGCCATGGTAAGAATCTGTCTAACAATATGGAAGAACGTATGAAGTAAGAGCAGTCTCGGGTGCGCAGTAAGTTTGAAGCCAGTCTGGACTACATGATACCCTATATGAAATAAACAAACAGTAACTCTCAAAATCCTACCCGAGATTCTCCTAACTACTCAGTTTCTCCTCGGGATAGACTGCAGTCTTCCATCCTAGGGCTTGAGCCTATAGATTTGAGCTATTGAACGATGACCCGGAAGATAAAACATGGGTAGTGATGGGTGTGAGCTGAAGCCACCAGTGTAGACAGCGTTCCAACAGACGGCTGCTCCTGTGCATTCATTCACATCTGAGCTGTCGGTAAGTTACTGTTTGGACAGAATCTAGAACTTGACCTAGGAGGAGAGGGGTGGCATGGATGTATTTAAAGAAGGGGAAGAGAGCAGGCAATATAATAAGGAATTGATGGTTTGAGTGGGGAATTTGGGCTGGGAGGGCCTGGCTGGAGGAGACAGTGGGGCTATCCTCATGAAAGACAAAGTAGGGCTGGAAACCCACTGGTGATAGTGGGAGTCACTGTGGATTGATAATAAGGAAAATGACATGAAGAACCTGGTGATAATCTCAGTTTCTGCCTCCTTCCTTGGGGCAACCCCAACTTCTATTTATATAAGGGGAATAAACAGAAATATCCACCCACTCTGTTTAATGCTTCTGAGTCCAGGCCTTGCCTGTAAGCACACTGGGCCTCCCCAAGTCGGCTCTTCCAGGCTTTCTCCTTTTATTGCCTGTTCTATTTTTTCATTAGATTACAGCTCCTTATTCTGTTGCCCTCACCGAGTCCCCATCCCCACCCTCTGTCTGAAGCAAGAGTACCACAACAAGTGATAAAAAGCTTTGAGCTTCTCAGAGTAAATTGACCCCCTTCACCCCCTGCCCTGAGACATACTCTCAACTTTTTGGGGTAAGAAGCATATTCTAAAAATGTCTGGCAAGATGCCCACCCCTACCCCCTGCTTTCCGGTTATAGGAGTTACAGGACAGCATTGCCTATCTTACAAGATATTAATAATGAGTCGACCTTTATCATGTAGATCTGCATCTCAGGATAGGAAAAAAAATGCTTTCCAATGTTGCTCCAGATTTGCTTTTTGATTCAGGAAGAAACATAGCAATGCCATTTGTAGTCTGAGCTCTAAATTACAAGTACATGGTTTATGTCCTTCAAGACACCCCAAGTTTTAGATCAACATCTCTTCCTCCAAGATCCCTGTTTAAATATAAACAGGCATAAAACATGTTTAACTTAGGGTATGAAGGAGATGAACTCAACTCCTGCTGTTGGATTTGTAAGCATACCGGTATGGAGAATGCTATTTTCAAGGCTTAAAGAGATGAGGGAAGATACACAACTTTAGGAGGCAGCAACTAGATTCTTCAGATATTTATATATGTAGAAAAAAATAAATCTATACAAGTCTCCTTTTTATTGTCCTCACTGCATGGTGTGATACTCAAACGCCTTCAGATTTTAAATATATTGATGCATTTGCTATGCCGAAGAAAATTCCCCATAAGTAATTAAAGCATGAACCTTGTAGTGTTAGGATGTCAGTTTTCAGATCTGACAGGTGAAACATATGGAAACCTGGTTATTTCAGGGAAGTACTGTAAGCCCCAAAGCACTGTGAAAAGTCTGAGGTGGATGTCTCCTTTGTTGACTTATAATGAAGTTCCCAGAAGTGGAGCCCAAAGCCCTGGGCACACACAATCCGGGGTCAAACTGGTCTGTGCCTGAAGGGATTATTTGCTTGAGAAATCGTCCAAGCTTTGTACATCTTGTTTCTGAAAAAGGAGAGATGAAATTTCCAGGCGAACATCCACGCGGCAGACAGGAGCTCACCCTATCCTACAGTTACTTTGGCTGGAAGAGCCAGGGCCCAGCCAGTCTGGGGCCCTGTCCAAGGTGATTTTTTTTTTTATTACTGTTTGTGTGTTTGTTTTTAGTGTTAGAGGGCCCTGTTGGATTTATCATAGAGCAAAAATGTGCTCCAGTTTCCTGCTACCAATGAATACTCGTGCCATGTTCCAAAGAGTCACAAAATCCTCTGTGATTCTCTGCTCCACAGGCTTTCACGATATCCAGACCGGAGGTCCTGGAAATATACAATTTAGAGAAAGGGGATTTCATTTAAAGTGTGTTTCAAGAGAGATTTCCCCAAGCCCTGTCATCGACCCAGAATGCCCAGCTTATTTCTGTTTTGAAGGAAGTCGATTTCCATGGGTTCTTGGGAACTTCAAGAACCACAAAGAAGAAGGAGGGTTGCTGCCCATCCTGGGTGTCCCTCCTTACAGATAAAGAGGCAGAGGAACAGGACCAGAGGTGTAGGAAATAACGTGCATCCTTCTCTCCAGTTTGGCTTCCTTCACCTGTGCTCCTGGATCTGGTTCTGTCCTTCTCCACTGTTTAGCATGCCATTACTCAGTCTGTGTGTTATCCAGGGTCATCTAGACTAAAGGACCAGCTAACAAAGCCATGCATAGAAATATCCATTTGCTGACTAACTTGAAATGTTCCAGTTTTAGTTTCTTTCCGCAGCACGAAAACACTTGTTTTGGAAAAAGAAGCCCTTTAGCCGGTGTATTATTTTCAAATATCCTGAAGCTTAGGTGTCAGAATCATTTCCGGTGAGACTGCAAGAGATTCTTTAGCAAAGATTCTTTCTTGAAATGCAGGCTAATCAATCTAGGGTAAGGTTCCTTTAATCCAAACAGACTTCTGAGCTGTTTTTCTTAGCAGAAGAGGGCATGACAGGCAAGGAAGGATCCCACAGTGTTCACAGAGCCTGTGGCTACTCTCCTGTCCTTGGGTCATCAAAGGCAAGCCTGGGAGCTCTGGGGACCCAGCCAGAGCTTCAGAACACTCACCCTCCAAGAGGTCGCTGGAGTCTGAAAGCAGATTTTATCCTTCTCTGTTCTGCCTTTCTTCTTTGCCAGAGCA
Source organism: Microtus ochrogaster (assembly GCF_000317375.1). Taxonomy (NCBI): domain Eukaryota; kingdom Metazoa; phylum Chordata; class Mammalia; order Rodentia; family Cricetidae; genus Microtus; species Microtus ochrogaster. The sequence continues at coordinate 43,751,955 of NC_022020.1, forward strand.
GTCCCTCCCCCGGCCACCTCATCTGAAGCTTGCTTTCAGCAGCGGGGTGGCAAGTGATCAACTGCAGTCTGAAAATGTTCTGGAAAATTCAGAAGTAAAAGAGCGATAACATTCACATCGTTTTTTGTTTTTTGTTTTTTTTAAGTCGTATGTCATTATAACTATTCTACCATTGTTGACCCTTCAATGGCCATAGTTTGTAAATTAGAATTCAAGCACAGGAAAAATTTCAGTGTATGTTGGCCTTAACCTTCTAAGGGGGTCTGTCTTCAATATGGGGGTGCTACTGGACTTGCTCTCTTTTATGCTAATTTGAATGCAGGAAGAAGCCTATGAAGCGACTAAATTTCTCTGTTACATGTATTTTTCCCCTTAATAACCAGTGACAAAGGACAGGCTGACTTCTTCCTGACCTCACCTAACTTCTTAGAGCATCCATTGTGTTTCTTTCTTGTTCTACGTTGTATAAAGGGCACCCTCATCAGCTAGCGTGTCTCTTCCTGAACTTCTCATCAGCGGATCTTGTTCTGCATCTGGAATGACAGAAATTTCTCTTATGCTTGCATGTGACTGCCCTCAAGCTATAGTTACTTCTGAAAGCCTGCTCCCTTCAGGCCTGTATTTCTGAGTGTTTTCTGGCAAAGGGCAAGATGCCTTTCTTGGGGAAGATCTTTGCTTCTAGATGGTACCTATTCCTCCAAGGAAAATGATTGAGCAGGGTTGCCTGCTGCCCATTATAAAAGACTGGTATTTCCCAGAATGAAGATTCCTCTCTGATCCAGCGACCCACTGTGTGTGTATGCATGGTTCCAAACGTCATGGAGTTGTCCTGTGGGAACTGAGCAAGGGACCGGAAGATATTGCTATTGCATGTCCTTTGTGTCTGACCCAGGAGAGACAGCATGTCCACATCTATGAAACTGTGTCAGGCTGACCAAGGAGTCTGTAATTGCTGGAAGTTCTGGTTCCCCAGAACAAATACACCCAGTTTCTTCAATAATACTTCACATTATGAAATATTTTGAAACCATCTCTTGTTCTTATCAAACTTTGGACACTCATCAGATTCACGCAGACTCTAGGATCTAGACAGGAAAAGAAAAGTCCATACATAATTAATTAGGATGACTTGAATCAAAACAGACGAGCTTTTATTTCCCTAATTGGAGAAGTGATAGTTCATGAGGATGACGTCATCTGGTGTCTATTCTAACAAGCCTCTAAAAAACCCAAACAAACAAACAAAAAACTAAAAAACCACACACAGTCAAAATATTACAGGAAAAGACAACTTCTCCAAAAGTGGCTGTTAAACTGGTGTCTTTCTCTATTGCAGTTCTGTTTGGATCTTTTGAGTTTGAGATCTTTGGGTTATTTTCTCTGGTAAGTTGAATTGGGTCTCTTTCTCAATAAAGTGAAAATATTTTCAAAAATTAACTTGTTTTTTTTAACAATTTCATACACATATGCAGTGTAATGCACTCAGATTATGCTCATCCATCTTTATGTGCCCCCCCCCCATTTTAGTTCCAAAAACCACTTGTACAATTGCCCAAGATAAAAGGATTCTCTGGGCACAAGCCTTTAATTCCAGCACTCAGGAGGCAGAGGCAGGTGGATCTCTGTGAGTTGGAGGCCATCCTTTTCTACAAGAGCTAGTTCCAGGACAGGCTCCAAAGCTACAGAGACACCCTGTATCAAATTTAAAAAAAAAGGTTCTTTGGATAGTTACATATTGGCTGAATTACATAGAATCCCATAAGACCTTAAGCATTTTTTCCTTCTCTGAAGTAGACACTTATGCTCCCAACACACAAGATCATATCAATACCCCACCGTATTCAATAGTTCCATACTGTTCCTCAGCAGAGTTGTGCAGCCCAGTCCAAGAGCTGAAAGTTCTCTTTCCTAAATTAATTATTTCCCTCTTGCTCCATTGTCTGAAGCTCATCATAACCTGATTGGCCCTGGTATATTCATTCATTGTGCCCTTATTTATGTATGAGAGAGAGAGAGAGAGAGAGAGAGAGAGAGAGAGAGAGAGAGAGAGAGAAAGGACTCCCTTTGTGGGAAACTCCAAGGAGATGCTCACAAAGGCATCCCAGGGAGCACCAAGACTTAACTTAAAGCTTGCAACAAGCATCAGAAGACAAGGAAACAACCTAAGTGATGTTTATGTGCTGTCTTATGGTTTTTATTACTGTGAAGAGACACCATGACCACAGCAGCTCTTATAAAGAAAACATGTAACTGGGAAGGCTTGCTTATGGTTCCAGAGGTTCAGTCCATTATCATCACGACAAGGAGCATGGCAATGTGCAGGCAGATGTGGTGCTGGATCTGAGTGTCTTACACTTGCATGCAAGAGGAAGTCAACTGACTCCTTGGGCACTCTCCTGAGCACAGGAAACCTCAAAGCCCACCCCCACAGTGGCATGCTTCCTCCAACAAAGGCCATACCCGCTCGGACAAAGCCACATCTCCTAATAATGTCACTCCGTATAAGATGATGGGGGCCAATTAAATTCAAATTACCACATGCACCTTTCAGAGGTCAGATAAGATGTTATAGATTCAAACTGAACAGTGGGAGGCAGCATGAATGACATCTGGGGACTCTGCTCACATTGGCTTGGCCTCATTCCCTGTGTGTCTCACTGTGACTCTGGTTAAACATGGAGAACATCTGGTGGCAAAGGCTATCCATCAATTGTGAATCAGCTTGAGCAGTGACTGATGCTACGCCTAGAACTCCTGCATCCTGAGTTGTCTGGGCTGATCAACATTCCACGTGGAACTAGGTGGCAGGCTTCCTAAATTCATTTAAGGACTGGGGCCTGTGGTTCATCAAGGCCCTGAGCTCAATCTGGAAGAAGAAAAATAATCAATTCCTCTCAGGCTTACTTTCATAAGCTGTAAATTGAGACGTTTGGGCTCATTTCCAAATTCCTTTTACCTTTTGGTGAAACAGTCATAGTGAGGACTTTGGGGACCATTTACTGAATATGGTAGGGAAGAGGTTTGAAGAATTACACCTATGCCCTTATCAAATCCCGAGCGAAGTCGCATGAGGATTTGAATTTACTTTGCTGCCGATGTTTTCGGAGCTGTAGAGTGGCCCCAGAGATACGGCCAATAGAGGACGCCACAGAAATAAGGAAAGCTCAAGAAATCAAAACTAATGCCAAGTCGAATCAACATTCTGGAAAGCTGTTGTCATCGTTGTCAAGCTCAATAGACTACCTGAGAGAAAGATTATTTTTTGTAAGAACCCGAAAAGCAGCCTTTGATAAGGATTATGGGGTTGATTAGCATGTGGATCTGTTGTATCTTGTTCTAGACAAGTGCTCAGCTTGTTCATATTTAGCTTCTAACCCTCACTATTCTTTGTGACCTTGAGAAATCGATTAGCATTTTTATATCTAATTTCTTCATATATTCATCTATACAGAGGCTATACAGAGGCCACAGTGGTTAAGAGCCTTTGTTCCTCAATAGGAGGCCCTAAGACCTCCACCACATTCAAGTAATTAGCTAGGATAGGCCTCATGTTCACCTGTTGCTCCAGCCTGGGGGAACAGGGCAGGAAGGTTGCTAGGGCTTGCTGATGCCAGACAGGTGTCAGGTTTAGTGAGAGCCTGTCTCAAAGGAACAAGACAAAGGTAATGTAGGAGGTCCTTCTGTATTTGTGTTGCTTTCATTGGTTAATAAAGAAACTGTTTTGGGTCTGGTGATAGGACAGAGTTTAGGTAGGTGGGGAGACAGAATTGAATTCTGGGAGGAAGAAAGAAAAGTCAGATACAGAGAGCCGCCATGGAAACGCCAGGTCAGACATGCTAAATCTTTCCCCGTCAGCCACAATCTCATGGTGAGCACAGATTAATAGAAATGAGTTAAATCAAGATGTAAGAGTTAGCCAACAAGAGGCTAGAGATAATGGGCCAGGAAGTGATTTAATTAATACAATTTCTGTGTGATTATTTCGAGTGTAAGCTAGCTGGAAGGGGCCAAACAAGGGGCCTGCTCACTTCAACACAAAAGATGACAGGGCAGGACACTCAGCATCATCTCTAGGCCTTTTCATATGTGTGCAAACACATGTGACTTGTGTGTGTACACCACATACACACACCACATACATACGTACACACACACATGAACTCAACTGAACCTAATATCAACAGCAATCCACTACCGTGATTTCTAAGGATTAAATGGGATGAGTCTTGCACCTAACAAGCTTTCAGTAAATATTGGCTGGTTCCGTCATCGCCATGATGCAGAAGGTGCCTCTTAATGTATATGCCTCACGGAAACACTGCTATTTAAATATGCTGTCAAATCAGGGAGCTCCCTTTAACAAATTAGACTCATACAGGTCAATGTTATAAAATTGTGCTTCTGTAATTGCCCCGTGTAGTTCTCCAGGTTCAGAATGTAACAAGGAAAAAGTGAAGATCATACTTTAAGCTCTGCACCTAAAATAAAATCTTCATCTTTGGAGCTTGCGCAAACCTCTAGGCATTGAAAGACAAGGCTTCTCTTTTTCATCCCCAACGTTATCTTTCATCAGACTTTTTTTTCCCTTACATGAGCCAACTTTGAAAACACTTGGAAACAGAATGCACTCACTCTGAGGCTCCTCACTGCTTCGCTGATAACCTTGGTAATGTCAATTAAATCCCTTCATTTCCCCCACAAAATGTTAATACTACATGGAACTTTTGAGCACACGAATCAGTGACCTTTTGAGTGCTTTAAGCCCTTCAGAAGTATTAAATGCCAGAATCTGAATAGTTGAAAGTAGAAGACATCTGTTTGTTGCTCCAAAAGAGTCAAACTAATCATACCTTTTATTGCTAAAATGAGTCATACTGCCCAAGTAACAAATGCTGCCCCTGAAGTCTGCACCTTCCATGGCAACCCCACAGGCCCTATGGTGACTGTGCGTTAGTGGTTTAATCCCTGCTCTTTATAGCCTCTATCTTAGGATAAGTAGAGCTGGTTGCTGCTATTTTTAGATGAAATCTGTTTTAAATGGGGAAAATATTCATCTTGAGATTACCCTCCCCCAAGAGTTCTGAGCCTGAGCTTTCATGGAGGTCACATCACTCTTCTGACTGATTTGTAACTGGAGCCTCAAAGAATTCCGAGCCAGAGAGCCCAGGACTGGAACTATGTGTTTATTCTCACCAAGGAGGGCAGGCTGCGAGAATGACATGTCCTCTAACTTTTGCAGAGGAATCTTTGGCCAGAAATCCCGTTGACTCTTTGGAATCAGATAGCTCTGCCTGGTACACTGGACAGATTTCCCGGTGTCAAGTTATTGGCCCAAAGCTTTTAGTGGTGAGGTTTCCATGCAGGAAGGACCTCTGAGGAGTGGCAGCGTCGCTTAAGGTATCACTTGAGTTTTAAGGCAGTAGCCTTATAGGCTGTTGCTCTTCAGGGTTAGCTTTCCATTTCTGTGATAAAAAAACCTGAGAAAATAATGCTGTGATAAAAGTACCTGAGGAAATAATTTATAAAAAAAAGGATATCTTTTGGCTCATGATTCTGGAGTTTTTACTCAATGGTGGTTTGGCTATGTTCCTCCAGGGCTGGGGTAGTATTATAGTACAGTGAGGTGGGTCCATGTGACAAAGAAGACCTGTAGCCAGAAAGCAAAGACACAGATAAGAGAGGTGAGCGTGTGCATTCTGATAGCCAACTTCTTCTTCCGCGTAGGTCCCACCCCTTAAAGGTCCCATCTCCTCTCGGTAGCTTCACAGGACATTTAAGATCCAAAGCATGACACACCTTCCCCGTAGTGCTTTTCCCTTGTTTTTTTTTCCCCCTCTTGGATTCTACATTACTGGATCATCTCCCAATTTTGTAGAGCGTTTAACAGATAGAAGTTTCCATATAGGGAGGGCATTTTCTTCCACCTCTTCATTCATTCATTCATCAGCATGTCTGATTAACTAACTCCTGTTGAGTACGAGGCACTATAATGGGCCTTTAAACTTTACCAAGATTAATAAACACACTTCTTCCTCTCCGGGGGTTTGCATTTATGTTAGAAGCAAAAGATGTTCAAATGCCAGCCATTTGTGACTAATAGCTTTTTGAAGAAGTGAACATTCTGATAAAATTTTACCTGAGATGCCTTCAAGTTTGCCTTGGGGTTCAATTGACCTTCTAGAGAAATAGTTTTTGTTGGGCTAGTTTTATAGTAAGTGTAATGTTAAATAAAGGTGATTGAAACATGTCAACATGTTGAACTTGAGCGAGGCATCCGGAGTCTAGAACTATTCATTTCATGTAATGTTTTGAAGATGAATTTAAAGAAAATCCATGCGTTTAGACCTAATTAAAAAACCAAAATTTTTAGAAGAATACGTTTCAGAAGTGATCTGATGGAAGGGAAGTGGCCGTGAAGATTCAGACCTTGGCCTCCCTGCAGAGGAGCTGGTGCAGAGAGCTGACCAGGAACCATCATCGGCACTGCTCATGGAGAGGACAGGCTGTTTGTAACCAACGTGAAGTCCTCTCTATTTTCAAGCTAGGATGAGATGTCAAATATTTAATAGTTACATTTTACACAACATTAATAAACTGGTTTTTGTTAGATGTCTAGATATCTTCTGATCCCTAAGGCCACAAAATGCCGGCTGTGGTAAACATTTGGGTTGTGAGTCTTTTGTGCTAAAAAATGGGAGGCTCGTTGTTAAGTTGGGAGTACAGCCCCCAGTCCCAAGGCCTGAGAATTGTAATGGTCTGAACTCCAAATCCCAGGATGACAGGTCCTGACCCCTCCCATAGAATATTTAAGTGAACTCCCAAAAGAGGATCACATGGTCCCTTTTCCTTCCTCCTGGCCTCCGAGTTCCCCATGGGGCCACCCGAGAGCACAGGAATTCCATTAAACCTGGATATTTCTTAATTTGGCTTGTTTTCATTTGGCTTGATTGGGAATTTGCGTCGGCAGAGAGCTCGCATTAGGAAAAATTCATAACACTCATTACTGTCTTTTTTTTTTAATTAAAAAATTTTGGGAGGTAGAGGGATGTGTGTGTGTGTGTGTGGTGGAGGTGTGTGTGTGTGTGTGTGTGTGTGTGTGTGTGTGAAGTATGCACATGTGTGTAAAAAACAAAGGAGGACACTTTGTCAAATTTCTCTGTCGCTGTCCATACACCTAGGCTGGTAGTCAGCAAGCCCAGGCCATCTCTCCTGGTGTTACCACCCACAGCGCTGGAGCCACAAGTGTGTTTGCTTGTGCCCACATTTTATATGGTGTTAGGATTTGAGCTCAGGGCTTCACACTCACATGTGTTCAGCAAGAACTCCTTGGGTCATATGTGAAGATCCCTTTGACTGTCCTTTTCCTTTTTCTCACCTACCCTTTCTTGTTTTAAAAAATGACTAGTGTTTCTCTATAGAGGAATTTTCTTTGGATTAATTTTTCTTTCCTTTGGAGTAAATTTTGTTTTTTAATCCTCCTTTGATACACATGTAATTATACTTAAAACAGCAAGGCTTTTGTCCCTTTTAACATAATCCCATATATGAAAGATAAGTGGAAATCTTGGTTTTCCAGAGTCATACCCTTCTCCTTTCTTCCCCTCCAACTTGAAATGGAATTTAGTATAATAAACATTTACTTAATAAGCATACCCAAACAGAAGAATTGGAGTGATGGATTGTTTTACATATAAACATTCACTAACAAAATTTGGCCAACTCTTTTTCAGTTTAACTCACTAGCTTTCCATGGCTAGAAGCCTTTCTGAACTCTACTGTATGGATACTTGTATTTTAAAGACATACATTGGGTCCCAAACTTAGTTGCTTAAGCCCTAATTCGTTGGTCTCTCCTATGACTCAACAAGTCTATGTTTTTAAAGGAAAGACTTCAAAGGGAGAGGTGAAATGGATTTCAAAAATGAACAAATCTTGAAATCTAGACACAGGCATTTTGTTCACAACCAGAATGCACTGTACCGTGGATGGTGCTTTTTAGTGCTTGTAGGCAGCTGCCTTCACATATTGTGAATTTAATGATGCAGAGTTCAGGTTGCTGCTGCCATCTGCCTACCTGGGGCAACAGGAAATGAAGAAATATATACAGAAAAACTGGGCTGTGGTGGGTAGAGGGCTCTGATGGAGACACACCAGCATCCAGGAAACTCAGAAGCGGATGGGCCAGTTAATCTCTATAGGAGGTCTCTGTAGGGAATCCTGTTTGCAGTGCAATCATCTTGGAGGAGAAAAGAAATCTAAGGTTGATTCTTTTTATACATACTGGTTTTAGCTGAAGGCCAATTTAACACCTGTGCTGATCCTGGGGAAACCTTTGCCTTTTCCTCTCCACCTGAGCAGGGATGATCTTGCCATTCCTATGAATTGGAGGCATTGGGGTACTTGGTGTGGCCATGCTCATGATGATGATGATGATGATGATGACGATAATAATTTCACTCAGACTTTACCTGCTCCCCACAGATTGCTCCATCATTCCTTTAGTGTGGTCTGTTACCTCGCACTGATGTGCAGAGGGCTTTCTATTGGGAAGGACATTTCCTGAATAGTGTTGCTAGAACTCTGTTACCCTTAGTCTGCTCAACAGGTTACTGCCTGAGCATGGGCAAGCTGCCAGCCTGAGCTACAAGTCGTTGCTGTTTGGGCAGGTACTATTTGTATTAGATCTTGAAAACTGGGAGGGGTTTTCAATATGTAAAATCAGGGGGGAATGAAAAACCAAGAATTTGGTGGAGAACAGTAGAACTGCATTCTGCCCATTCTCAGAAACTTATTTCATAAGCTCCCAACCTCAGGGTCTCTCTTACATAAGGAGGTGTCAGGATACGTGGTGTCCAAGTTTCCTCCTAGCCCTGCTCCTGTGTACTAGTATAGATAGAAGTTTCTGTCTCACCTGGTCCTGCAGCCATTCACTCCCAAAGAAACACACAGAGGCTTATATTAATTATAAACTGTTTGGCCTGTTAGCTCAGGCTTATCATTAACTAGCTCTTACAACTTAAATTAACCCATAATTCTTGACTGTGTTTAGCCATGTGGCACGGTACCTATAATCAGTGGGGCATTCTCCTCTTGCTTCCTCTGCATCTAGCTAGCAACTGTGTCTCTCTGTCTTTCCCCTTCCCAGAATTCTCTTAGTCTGGTTGCCCCACCAGTATTTCCTGCCTGGATACTGGTCAATCAGTGTTTTATTAAACCAATACAAGCGACAGATCTCTACAGTGTACAAGAGCATTGTCCCATAGCAGACTAGTGTTTCCATTCAGTGACACTGGCCTGAGCTGAGGCATGGAAGGGGGAGTAATGGTCTCAGAGGGAGCAGGAACCAAAGGGAAGGGGTGTAGAGTGCACATGGAAAGAAATAGTAAGATTTGGTGCCACATATCAAGTTTAGTAAATTATTCTATGAGAGCTATTAACAAGTCTAGCAAGGTCTAATAACAACATATTATTTGAATTGAGTTGGAAGGGCAAAGCCTGTTGAGTTTGCTCTCTACATCGTCCAAAGCTCAGGAAATGCTTCTGAATAACTGGGTGTGGGAGTTGTTTCTCTTCCAGCTGCATTTCCAGTTGTTCCAGGAATTTTCACCAGGAAAGAGGATGTATGGTGACTTACATACTCTTTGATTAGAAATTCAAGTTCCAATGACGAACATAGGGTTGAAAATGCACAGAAGATGCTTTCTTTTGGCTTGTGAGGTCATTGTGAAGAACAACTTTCTCTGAGCCAGACTGGATCAAGTCAAAAATTACTGGGGCCTGGAGTATGATACCTTCAAAACACACACACACACACACACACACACACACACACACACACACGCATATGTGCACATACCCACATACCTGCACATACATGCACACACTCAAAAACAGGAAAGATTTTTCACCCAAAATAACTTCATCTTGCCTTTTTTTTTGCTCTTCTTAAAGCATTATGGGTAATATGCAAAGGAGAAAATAACCAGGGGCTGTAGCAGTTTGGACTTTTTTTCATAAGCAGAGAGATGTAATTTGTTTTATTTTTGAGTGTCGAGTGGTTTGATTGGAAGCGTTTATGTTTTCAGTACTGACAATCAAATCCAGGCCCGGTGTAGGCCAGGCAAGTACTCTGCTAGTGAGCTACATTTGAAGTTCTCAAAATGATTTCTCTTTTTAAATTTAAAGCTCTCTAATAAAACTTTCAAATGGTGAGCAATTTATTCCATGCATTTGACTTAAAGATGCCGGTAAAATACCTATTGTGAAATATGTAGCAGACAGTTATCATGGAAGAGACAAATTTAGCACGTCAGAACTGAGAATGGGGACACGGCCTTGGGAGATGCTTCTCGGGTGTAAAGTTCGGAGGCAGTATTTAAGGAGTTCAAGAGACTAGGGCAGAGAAAGGTGAACACAACACTACAACCTTAAAGTGTGAAGCTGAGCGTCACAGTCAGGGAGTAGACAAAGAACCAGGCCTTGCCGTGTTAAGTGGGAGACCACGGAGCTGCTACCAACCCAGGATTCAGAAGACACGAAAAAGAAGGGAAGTAGAAAAAGGAAAATATGGAAATGAATGGGTAGTCCACTGTAGCCAAGTAATAGCATCACGTTAAGTGCATACCACCAGATAAGTGGAATATATGTATATATATATATATACATATATATATCTACAGATAGATAGATAGATAGATAGATAGAGTAATAATTCTTGGTAGAGTATTATTCAGCCATTAAAAATGAAATTATGTAGACTGTGGAATAATGTGTGGAACTGGAGATTATCATGCTCAAATAAAGCACACTCAGAAATACAACTATTGCATGTTTTATCTTATATAAAGAATCTAGATAAAAATAAAAATCAAAATATGAAAACAGATGGGAACTAATTCGAGGCAGAGTTCCAACAGGAGGAGAAAGAGAGCAAGAGAGGGTGATGAAGGGGGCACATACTTGAAATATATAAAATCTATGTACAAAATGTCATAATGAATCCCATTTTCTTGTTCAATTAATCATAAAAAATCAGAAATGGATAGTTGGATGGTTCAAATTTGCTTAATTTTTCCATTAACAAAACAAGCATTAGAGAAATGAGTTCCTAATTTTGAGTCTTCATTTTGCAATTGTAAGACTAAAACAGGTGAAGTTAATATGTGCCATTAATAACATATGAACTTAATACAAGCTTGCTCTTATAGCAGATACATGCTAAGTAACCTTTACAATATATTCCTCAGAGGTTATCTTAACATAGAGTATTAAATTACGAAACAGCTCTGAGGCGTATTTGCAGCCTGGCCATAAACACCTTGGTTCTTAATGAGGCTCTCAAAGGTCAATATATAGATAAGGAACACGGGAAATAGCAGGTATCATGCCCTTTACATTAACTGGGTCTCTGTCCCGGAACTCCAATTCAGGGTTCTGATGGAAACCTAGGAGTCTTTCTGTTCTTTCTCCAGACAAGACTGTCTGAATGGAAGTTAAAGAGCTTCACACAGAGGCAGAATTCAACTTCAAAACAGGCCCATGTGATTCCTAAGCCTCTTAATAGATGAACAAACTCATTCCTTATCAAGGAACTTGTTCCTGAAAACACTCTATTAGGAAATGGAATTTCTACTCATGTATTTAGAGTTTAAGAATCCATATTGTGTTGGCTACCCTCCACTCTCCATGATCACTCCATTTCAGCAAAGCAGGCTGGTGTGGTCCACTCACCCCGAAGTCAAAACTTGGAGAGCAATCCGGTGTGAGCCTGCACTGTCTCCAAAAGGAAATATTATTACCTCCACTTGGCCGAGATTTTGCTTTTGTTCTTTTATCCTAAATTTCAAATATACATGCAGATAATTACCTTTATAGATCAATAAGTTTATGGCTATATTAATATACAAAATTCACACTGCATATAAATGTATACACATAGGCTTACTATATGTGTTTCCCCAGTATAAACTGTATTTCAGTCAGCTTAACAACACACTGCTTTAGGCTATTAGGCAATTAACTCCAGAACACTGGTTCCCATTTCAGGGTGAAAGCTCCTATAATCAATTTGACTTTGTTAATCTGATATAAACATTACACAGTAAGTATTTGAAAAAAAAGTCTATGATTTGGAACTGATATTACATATTAGACTTTTGGCACAGTATAACTAACTTTAATCACCTTTGCTTGTGTTCAGAACAAACCTTGTTCCTTTATGTTCAGGCCTCTCTTCCCAGTTATCTAATACAGATTACACTATTTCTAGACGCTGATTTTAAAGAACTTTATCTCTTTAAGTCAATACTAGTCAACTTTCTGTGTGGGTTGCTACCTTGGTCATGTAAGCTACGATTTCTATCCATATCAAAATAGTCATCCTCTATAGCCTGAGTTCTATGTGCCAGATTTTGGATATAATATTCACCAATCCCATCCACTTAATTATCACAGGAAATCTCTGAGTAAGATATCACAATTATCCTTGTTTGGTAGATCATAAATCTAGGCAGAAGATATCTGTTCAAGATCACATGACTAGAGAATGGGCATCTGGAATTCAAAAAAAGCGTGGCGTCAACCGCTAAGCTCTGGTGTAATTACATGGAGAGCTTGGGTGCCTGCAAGGCCCAGAAACATCCTAACGAATTTAGGCCACAATTTTAGGACTGAATTAGGATTTCTTTCTCAAAGTGACAAGGTAAGTGAAAATGCTGTGTCTTAGTTGCTTTTCCATTGTTGTGATAAAACACTATGACCTAGGCAGCTTAGAAAAATAGTGCTTGGTTGGGCTCACAGTTTCAGAAAGGTAAGAGTCCATCAGGAAGCCATCCAGCAGCCGTCATGTGGGTTAGGGCAGCTAAGAGCTCCTATTTTGGTGCAACAAAAGCAGGGTGGGGGGTGGCATGAGTTTTTTGAAACCTCATAGTTTGCTTCTAGTGACAGACTTCATCCAACAAGGCCACATTTCTTAAACTTCCCTTTCCAAACAGTTCCAATGACTGGGGACCAGTATTCAAATCCATTAGTTTTTGGGGTCCTTCTCATTTACACCGCCACACTGTGTTATTTCAATCTCCTGTCGCCCTTTAATTTAGCATCCGTGAGGGAATCAGCAAAGGAAGACACGGTGATGCGTAAGGATAATTGAGAGTCCTTGCCCTTGCATCATTTAGTTAGGAGACGAAACTGACAGGTGGAACATTCAGAGAGCAACAAAAAATGTGTAGCTAAATGCTAAATCATGTGGTGCGTTAAATTACACCCCAGAAGGACACAGAGAACAAGGAAAATGCGGAGGGCTAACAGAGTCACGAGGAGTGGGAAAGGATCTTAAGTGTTAGGAAGAAAACAGATAAGAAGTTGGAAAATGAAGACTGTCCAGTTAACATTGCCATGACGAGGATGGCCCGAAGCTCAGGGAGGAGATGAACGCCCACTGTTTGGCCACTGTGCCCCTCATTCTTTCTCTCCGGCTCTTCCTTCTCTCTTGCTCCGTCCTTCTCTTCCCTTTATACACACTTGTTTCTATATCCTACACTTTAGCGTGCATGCACACATTTGTGACTGTATAATATAGATATATAGTTACTGCTGCCTGGGAGACCAGCAGCACAGGGCTCTTGGTGAGGCTAAACTTTTCTATCTGAGGGGGGTGAGGGGGAAAAAACCCACTCACAAACTCTCTTGATGTTTTCCTTCTTTATTTCTTCTCTTTTATTTTTCTCTCTCTTTATTCCTTCTCCTCTACCTCATGCTGTTTTACAGTTTTCATGCCCCAACAGAATCTTCCAGGCAGTACAAAGTCAAAACAGTTGCATCCCATTTTTCAGGTAAATGTGTATAGGTAAAAACATGTTTTTCATCTCCCTCACACGATTAAACATTTTATGTATTACAGCTGAAAAACAAATCATCCCAAGAAGCCACATCCATTCATACCCAAGCAGCTTGCTATAGATTAACCATGTGGCAAGAGAGGTGTTTGTCAGGTCTTTTACTGGCAGGTTGCATTTTGCAGTTACAAACGAAGGGCCAATTACTTTATTACTTATCTTAAAAGGTAATCTTATAGGGAATCTTAAAGGAACCACAAGCCTAAACTTTATATGTGAAAAAGAATCAGTCAACTCTACAATAAATCTTTAGGGTACATATCCACTCTTTAATCCTTTTGTATATTAGGAGATTGAGGACATTAATGGGTATAAGGAATTAATCATCACCTTTGATCATCAACCAAACCTAACAAGAAGAGCACACCAGCCAGTAATAACTGGGCTGCTTTGTTCTTGTCCCCCGACCTTAGAGAGCTCCACATTCAACTGTGTGTCTTTCTCAAACTTTAGATTGTCCTCTTGGGTTTTTCACCTCAAAGTAGAATGGGATGTTTTCAAGAGATAAACACACTATATCACAGGTGGTGGCGATCTCCCCACATCAACTCACACCATGCTAGATCCCAGAGGAAGAGAGCTGCAGCAAATATGTAAAGGCACAGCAGAAGCAAAAGACATACCCAGGGTCTGCAGTCCTGTGGCCTTGCCTAAATGAGATTGGCCCACCTGAGGATCCCCTTCTGCTGGGCTGACCCCAGAACCTCAATTGCAACTTGCTGCTCCTCCAGCATGGTCCACAGCATATAGTCATAGATTTACTTCCAAATAATGTTTATCTTACATCAATATTAAGTTGTTTCTGTTGGATTAAAAAATGATTGGCAGCTGGGAATTGATGATTCATAACTTTTTAATCTGCAATTACGAATTCATTAAAGAACAAGGTATTAGATGACTTAAGGCAAGACCCACTAAAACACCCTGATTTTGGAAACCAAAAATAGGTTAATACTTATTCCATGAAGACGTATTGCTTTTATTAGAAAAAAAGGAACTCTATAGATTGTAATGCTGGCTGTTTTGTCGATCGATCCTGCCTTCCTCTTGCTTGTCCATATTTTTGGTTTATCATTGGTGTGGGGAGCAGAGTGGAAATTGCTCTGTAATATTGTCCCTCAGCATTTGGAAATAAAATCTAAGAAAAAATAAAGTATTCCTTCAGTGTAGTGAGCTAGTGATTGAAATGAAAAGTCCCGGTGTTGCAAACAGAAGGTGTGGCTGTGAATCATGAGTGTTGTGATGAGAAAAGCCAGGTTTCTGAAACCACGCTACAGACTCGTACATAAAACAGCGTTGTTCTCTGCAGCTTTGGTTGTATAAATAAAAGAAACACAGTTCCTTGGCTTTAAACTTAATTTGAGTCATTGTAAGTTGGATGTATTTGTAACTTGCAGAAGGTGTATTCCTTCAGTCCAACTCTCATTTGGCTGGAAACTTCTGTAATCCACAAGCTGGGATCAACACTCTTCTTCCTATGCCAATTGAATACAATATTCTTGGTCCATTATTGGATTGTTAATAGTCCTCCTTAAGCAACTCGTGGATAAATAAGCACAGTTATATTCTGCCGATATATAAAACAGGCACCATCATATCTGAAGTTTCACTAATACAGTAAAGCCAGATCTAAAGTTCCCAATCCTCTTCTTTTTTCTACAAACATCAGCACAATCTTATAGCTATTCCTAGCAGGCATTAGTAGTTGTATTGTTCATGTTTCTAGCACAGCAAATGTGGATTAATATGCTTTCTGATACTATAATGAAATACTGAGTTTACATGCTGCATAAATAAAGCTCACAGTTCAATGGTACGATGCCAGCATCAGCTCTGCTCGGGTGAGGTCCAAGGTGGATGACATCCAGTAGCAAGAGTGTGGGATGAGATCACAAGACCACTCTGCCAATCCCTTTTAGGGCACAACCCTAACTACCAGAAGAATCCTTCCTCACTAGAGTCTAACTCATAAAGTTCCATCCTGTCTTCACATTTTCACATTTGGACCCAGAACACGACGCAGGAACTTAACACTTAAACCACATCCAAATCATAACAAGTGTGTCCATATACAAGTCAAGTCTGTGGATCTGGGTATATGAACAAACAGTACTGTGGGGGATTCTTTCCTTTACAAATCTCATACATACTGTTGATTCCTAAAGTCACCTTTCCTTGTCTGTTAAAGCAAAACAATCTGTTGACCCCTCTTCTCACATATTGTTGGAAGCCCGGCATTTTGACCAATGGCCACATTGATTCTTGCTGGGGGTAGGAGTTGGAGGGGAGGATGCCACTTCCATTTTGATGAATTCTGGCTTCCCATCCTTGCGCTGTTGAGTTCTCAGGTTCTTCTCCGCTTTCACTTCCTATCTGTCAGGCCATTTTTTTCTGCACTATTTCACAGTGGTTTATGTTGTTCAAGCTCTTTGCTCCCTAGCAGAGGTTTCTGAAGGACTTGGGGACCTGAAGGAGAGTTACGTAAAAAATGCATAGCACATTTGATGTCATCTAACCTTCACTGCTGGACAGTTTGCTATTAAAAGTCACTTGGTGTTGATGCACCAATGGTAAATGAGCACGCACACACACACACACACACACACACACACACACACACACACACACACCTAGGGAAGGGTAGAGAGAGGTAGAGATGAAGAAGCGTTGACCAAAGGTTGTTACATCAGTATTGTTATGTGTATTTAAAGTTGAGTGAAGGGTATGTGGGGCACGTGCATTTTCCACGCTATGTTTGTGTACACCCAAAACATTGGAATAAGCTAATTTTTCTCTTTGCTATGTATGGTATAGGAATACCTAATATAGATTATAATATATTAAACAATTAATAATTGTATAATTCATAGCTATATTTACTTTTGACTCATATAAGAGGTGAATTGACTAAAATATAGAGAAGTAAATATTAATTAAAAGAACTTAAGGGCACATTGGAAGTATTTTAAGAAGAGATACAGTGATGACAAATGCCTGAGTTATTATTTGGAGCACAGGAAATGACACTAGAGCTCAGTGGCCATCCACACCAAACATTCATTATCCCAAAGTCATGAGTCAAAAATCCATGTGAAGTCAGGCAGATTTTTCTGGATCAAGATTTTTCATGAGGCTGCAATGAAGTTGTTGGCTGGGGTTCAGATCATCTCAAGTTTTAAACAGTTGAATGTCTGCCTCCAAATCCATTGATGTAGTGGTTGGCAGAACTCTGACCCCCAATGGCTATTAACCAGAGACATCAGTTACTGCCACTTGCTTTCTCCCAATATGTGACTTCACACAATGGAAAAGGTTACCTCAGAGCCACCGTGGGAAAAACTCAAGACAGGAGCCATGCTCTTCCTGTCATATAATTTCAGGTAAATGTCAGGTTCGTCCTCATGCAGTTTATCAGCCATGTGTCATTAAATCCAGCCATCCAAGGCCAAGGTTATACAGATTTAAGACTCTCAGCATCGGGAAAGCATTGGCTGCCTACCACAATTTGCTCTCTGAGCCCTGGGAATCTCCCTTCCTCCCACATCCCATGTGGGTCCATTACCTGCTACAGTCCCCCCAAATATTATTCCGTCATTGTATTACCTCCAAGATCACAATCTCAGCATCTGAGTGAGGTGTGCATAGATCCTAAGGCTCAGGTCTGTGTGTAGTGTCTCTCAAGATTTACACCCAGGTAACTCAGGTTCCAGGTTCATGTTTTCTCATGTGCCAACCCAAAATGGTGCACACAGGAGAAGAACTATATATGGGTGGGGATTTTTTTGTCAGAGAACAAGAATGTGAAAGGTGAGGGGTGGTTAAAAAGTACTTAATCCATAGTACTTCTGAAACCTGCTTGTAAATGTTGAATGTTTCTTAATTATTTTTGGTGGCTTATTGATACTTTCCCAGGATTATTGGCCCTCTTCGTTGACTTCAGTTGCCTAGGTCAGGCTGCTGGAATGAAACACCATAGGCTAGGCCATTTACAAAACAGACAGAAATTTATCTTATAATTCTGGAGGCCAGAGGTCCCAGATAAAGGTGTCACTGGGAAGGCCTTTCTTTCTGACTTGCAGATGGTTGCCCTCTTTCTTTTTCCTTTTGAAATAGAATATCTTTTATGTACTCTTTGACAATTTCACATAAGTAAACAATGTAATTCTAAAGATTTCTTTTTATTTTATTTTTATTTATGTGTGTCTGTATGAGTACATGCCATGTGTGTATGGGTGCCCACAGAGGCCAGAAGAGGGCGCTGTGTTCTTCGGAACCGGAATGGGTGCTGGAATTGAAAGCAGGTCCTCTGAAAGGGCAGCAAGCACTGCTAACTGCTGAGCCACCTCTCCAACCCCCTACGCAATGCACCTTGATTACAGGTAGCCCGTCTCCCTTTTGTACTCACCCCAGACACCTCAACATGCCCCCACTTCGTGTCCTCTCCTATTTTTGGTTTGTTTTTTATAACCCACCCAGTGATTTGTGTTGGAATGTTGACTGATTTGTTGGCTTGAATCTCTGCAGGTCTTTAGGCAGTAAGCAGAGTTGCAGTAAGTTCATGAACCTTTACTCTCCAGAAAGTCAGCGTTCCAACAGCCTTCCTGTCCACCCTCTGGCTCTTACATTCTTCCTAGAACCTCTTCTCCCATGTTCCCTAAATCCTTGGGCCAGGATAGTTGATGTGGATGTTTCATTTAGGGCTGAAAAAACCAATAGGCACTTATTCTCAGCAACTTGACCAGTTAGCTATGAGTCTCGTGCACTAACTGCTGGCCACTGCAGAGCATGACTTCTTTAGCCAGGCTAAGGGCAGCACTAATCTATGGGTATAGAGGCAAATATTTGAAAGTAGTTTGACAATGTGTCCATTTAGAAGACAGCAGTAGTAGTAGGATTCCCTTTAGAGCTGATGGTTGTCTAAGCCATGAGCTTTTGATTAGGATAATAGTGCAAGCCATGAATTCCTTCCTGGGGGAGCAGGCCTCAACTCCACCCCACAAGTTGTTGGTTACCCACATAAGCTTTGTGCCATGTGACTGGCATGTGCGGGCCCCAACTTGAAGTTTTAGGTTTCTATGTTCAATTTGGAGCACGTATAGAACTAAGGAAACTAAAAGGAGCCCATGAGAGGGCAAAGGTCAGTAGAAGACATATGACGTGAAAGTAGAGTCGGGGACGCTTGTGTGCGGGGCTAAATGTTGAAACTGGGAGTCCTAGCCATAGCTTGAAATGCAGGGAATGTAATTATTAAACTGAGAAACCTACTATGAAATTTTCAGGCCAAAATATTAAGCTGCCTCCTGGTTTCTTCCTGTTGTAAAGAGTAAAATTAAAGCGTAAGATAAACAACAAAGGTCTGGGGAGCTGTGCAGAGCTAGAACTTGTTGGGTTTTAGGATGGCAAATGGTAGAAAATGACGTCAAAGCAAAAAGCCAAATTAACAGCAACGCCAGAAGAACAAGGGCCAG
This sequence comes from Microtus ochrogaster, assembly GCF_000317375.1. Taxonomy (NCBI): domain Eukaryota; kingdom Metazoa; phylum Chordata; class Mammalia; order Rodentia; family Cricetidae; genus Microtus; species Microtus ochrogaster. The sequence goes on from NC_022020.1 coordinate 43,771,318, forward strand.
ATCTGGGGTGGGGATTGCCAAATCAGTCTTTAATCCTCAGGAAGATCAAAGGGGTACATCAGAGGGCTCTGCAGTCATAGCAGAGGCCCTTTGAGATCAAAGGTGTTCAAAAGGACAGACAGGAAAGAAGAGAGAGGTGCTGGACTCCCCAAATGTCAGCAAGTGGGCTGCTCAAGCTCCCCATCTGTAAAGTGAGAAAGGAAGAAGAGTTTCACAGGAAGGGCCGGGGTCTTGTGTGGAGGTGTTCTTTCTTGGAAGGGGCCTCAGCCTTCCATTGGGCTGCCCTTGGAACTAGGGACTGTAAGGCATTTACTCAAAATCCATCCGCCTTCTACCTAGTCCCATTTGCAAGGGGACTTCTTTTTATCCCACTTTTCAGGTACTTGTTACAGAAGCATTCATTTAAAGCACAAAACAATTCTCAACTGGGTATAGTGGCGGCAGAATGAATGTACGTGTACAGGGACATGCATGAGCACATGACCATGCAACACCGCATGAGCACATGACCATGCACATACAGTTTGACCCTGTGCAACTGTGAGCACTCACTTGTCCATGTGAGGTTTGTTGTCTTCATATTGAATACTAGGATTTATTGTGCATCAGGTTGGAGATGAGAACTGAAGGGACTTGGGGTAGGGTCGTACATAAACACAGAGATGGAACTTTCTTTGATAGCATGAGTGGTTTACAAAAGCCACGACTCCTCATCCTAGAGCAAAACACAGACATGCAAGCCAGGATGAGCAAAGCTGAAGACTGCCTTGCCCCGTGATTGGCTGCACAGGTGACAACAGTGTGTGAGCTACAAACCAGCTGCTTTCTTTTTGCCTTCAGAATCTCCCACTAGGGTCCTGCCTAGAGCCTCACCTGGCTAGACTGTAGGGCTCCTCAGCAAAGGTAATTCTGAGGCCGTGCTATTCCATCTAGACGAGCTGACACATTCTAGAGCTCCCAGAAGAAAAGTGGCTTCTCGATTTGTTGTTTTCCTGATATAATAAAGAACTCAGCAGAAGACAGTTTCTGTTGGAGAGTAAAATTGAGGAATACTATGACTTTAAACCACAGCGTAAGACAGTAAATACCGACTCATCTGGACCAGACTTTAAAGCGATGCTAACATCTAGACTTCTAATAACTCTAGAAGGAATTCTGACTCAGTCTCGGGAACTAATGGGGTGAGCAGCAATGATTCCATCTTCCTCCGGAATAAGTGATAGTCAGAAGAGCTGGTTTGGAATAACTAGATAAAAGGAGAAATATCCAATAAATATCCAATAAATACCTTTAAGTTAGAATGAGAGGCCATCTCGGGGCAAAATTAGAGCCACGGTAACACGTTGTATATCCCCACATTGATTATTCAATACTAACAATGTAATGCTCATAACAAAGGACTATAAATGTGTTATAAATGATGGATTAGAAATAAGATGCAACCCAAGTAACTCTGAAGTATGGTACCTTTTACTGTGGGCTGTAGCCTAGAGGCAGAAAGCCCTGTGCACAATCATTGTGGCCAGGGGAAGTCCTTTTCCAGGGAATAGGCACTCCAGATTCTGAAACTACCTCATGTAAACCACGGGCTGAAGCAAATGAGCAAACCTGCTTGGAATAATGTGAGCCAGAGTCTTCTCTGATGGGGGAAAGAATTACAAGTAAGGAGAGCAGGTGAGACATATGGGTGACACTGTGGTATCAACTGAGAATCAGAGGTAAGTGTGTGATGTGTGCCGGCAAGTATACACAGACAAGTGTGTGTGTGTGTGTGTGTGTGTGTGTGTGTGTGTGCATGTGTGTGCATGGTCTTTGCATGCTTACACTCATGTTTTCGCTCCGTTTCCAGAGATGGCACGGAAATAATGCTACCTAAATGAGCACACGTGGTACCTGGGTTCTACTTCTTTGATGTAGTTCTCTGATAAGAGGAACCAAGGCTGGGGAAAGTTTAAGTGTAGAGACTTGAACCTAGAGAGGCTCCCAGGTGCCCAGGCGATGTCCCCAGTTAGTTCCTTGGGCAGCTGAGGATAGGGAACC
>NC_022020.1:43774081-43777670 GCF_000317375.1 Microtus ochrogaster
TAAATATTTATTTATTTATTATGTATACAATATTCTGTCTGTGTTTTTTAAGAAAATTTAGAAACATAGTAGTAATGAGCTTTAATCCACAGAATAAAATAAATATCAGCAAGTCAATGTATAAATAAATAAAGGAAAGACCATATTAGAGTTTAGTTCTAATTAACACATGTAGAATGATTTCCGTATACTTAAAAGACTGGTTAAATATCGTGACGATTAAATTCTGGCAAGAACCATAATGGGCATTAGAACTGCTAACTGAAAACCGTGATTAAAACAAATCAGGATGTTTTATAAAGAACCAAAGTAGCTTCTTTACACACGTCCTTCATTACAAGGTGCAAAGCAGAAGCTCCAGGCTAAAGGATATATCATCCTAGCAAAATGATCAGATTGGACTTCACCTGGAGCAAGATGTATTAATGTACTCAATAACAAGGGCACAGTATCGGTATTAGCAACTTTTCTCACTGATGCAACTCAATATCAGAGAAGCAGCCCCTTAAGGGAACAATGTATTTCAGCTCCTGGCCAACAGTGGACCTGCCCATCATGGTGTGGAGGGTGTGGAGGAGAAGGAGCTGCTGGTGGCTGTGTGGCAGGAGTGTGAGCCTGCTTGCTCATATCTCAGGGAACCAGAAAGCAGAAAGGGGGAAGTAACCAGGCCAGGCTAGAAATCTAAAGGACAACCCCTGGTAACCCACATATTTTTACATGGGTCCCATTTCCCAAGCTGTCAAAGCTTCCTAAAACATTACCAACGGCTGGGGACCAGGTACTCAAGCCTGTGAGTTTGTGGGGAACATTTTATATCCAAACCATAGCAGTTTCATCTCTCTGGCATTTCTGTGAAAAACAAAACAAAAAAGCCACAACTGAATTTAATCATGTGAGAACATGAGAAAAACCCGAAGTGAGAGACATTCTTTCAAACCAGCCAGGACTTTGCAGAGTCACACTTGTGGATAATAAAGTACTAGGACTCTTCGGAACCATCCAGATGAAGGGAGAAGTAACGGCTGAAGACACTGTGGGGCTGTGGATTTGAGTATTGGTCAGAAATTCTACATTTGGGAAATGCTGGCAAACTTGAATAAAATATATAGATTACTTAATAGTATAGTAATTGGAGTGATTTGGGAGAAGTTTGGGGAAAGATATGCAGCTATAACATGGTGCTTTTTTATAACTTTTTATAACTGGGAGAATATTTAAAATGTCTTAAAGGCTTAAATAATTTGCCACACGGCAGTATGTGTGAAGCTGAAGAGCCTGGATCAGAGGGAAGGCGATGGCAGAAGAATCATAAAAAGCTCAAAGTAACAGAACATGCGGCACAGCCAATGCCATCTGTCTCAACATGGGTCTCCATGTTATAGTTATCGTGATCAGAAAAACATAGTTCATGTTGTGCATCGATCATCCACGCTGACTTTCTCATTTTCTTTATTTTTATAGGTAGAAATATAAAGATAAAAATAGGTATCTCAAGGCTGGAACGATGACGCAGCATTTAAGAGCACTTTTCCTAAGGACCCAACACCCACATAGTAGCTCACAACCATCTATAACTCTGATTGATCCCAGGGGGTCCAACACTCTTTTCTGGCTCCCACAGGCACTGTACATACAAGGGATGCCATTATGCATACATGAAAAATTCCCATACATGTAAAAATAAATATTGTAAAAGGTACCTCTTTTCAGTTAGATACAAATTGAATATTCCCAGAAGTTTGGGAAAATTAGTCACTTATAGACCCCTTGGTTTTATTATTTTTAAGTAAGAAACCGGCAACTATGCAGCATTTCATAGCCCCAAATGCTGTAATAACAGGGCTAAAGGTTATCCCTGTGAGCTTGAACACTGGAATGCTGATGTATAAGCAGAGTACCAACACCATGGTACTCTGTGAAGTGAGATAAAACTTTAAAGTATGGGTATATCTGGTAACAGAAGTTGTAATCCAGGTTTAAGTCAGAGCACAGAGAGCAAAAGCCCTTGCAAAGTGTGGTTTGGCGATAAGAACGGGAATTCTCCAATTTAAATTGTCAAGGGAATGTTTAAGCAGGAGTGTAGCTGGGGTTTGGATTGATATCCGAGAATACATGTGTCTTCTATCCTGTTAAGTCTGCAAATACCCAAGTATTTCTGAACAATGCAGATTGAAAACTGGAAATATTGCAGAGGATTTAGAGCAACGTGTGCCATCCAGTTAGGCAATGAATTTAGCTAGTCAAGAGGGCACGGGGCACGGACTGTATTTATTCCTGGAGACAAGCCATTGAAAAACGAAAAGAAAAAAGCAAGGCTAGTAGGATACAGCATACTACATTAGTTCATTTTCTGTTGTAACAAAATACCCACCTCACTAATTTGCAAGTTAATTTAGCTCACAGTTTTTTAGAGGGAGGGGCCCTACCCTCTTGGCCTCTAGGGAAGACTCAATGCCTTGGCTGAATCACATAGTAGAAACTGAGAACGGAAAAAAGCTGTGGTCAGAAAGGACTTCGTTCACCAGGTACCCTTGCTTTATCGCAACTCACTTTTGAGGGAACTTGCTCCTCCTATGCGACTAGCATTAATTCTGTCCTAGAGTAGTGCCTTCATAACATATTATATTACTGTAGGGCCCACCTCTTAAAGTTTCCGTTACCTAAGCCCCATCACTCTGAGGGCCAAGCCTTTAACACATGAACTTTTGAAGAACGGAGCACATGCACGTTATACCTAACAGTCAAGAGGACATCCCTGGTCATCAGCTGGGACTGGCCGCTGTAAAAGGAGATGGCACAATCATTTCCCAGCTGTCCAGACCCTAATAATCACACAAAAACCATATTAATTACAACACTGTTTGCTCTATTAGCTCAGGCTTCTTATTAACTAACTCTTACATCTTACATTAACCCAGTTCTAGTAATCTGTGTATTACCACAAGGCCGTGGCCTGCTGGTAAGTTTCCAGTATCTTTCTCCTGTGGCAGCTACATGGCATCTTCTTGACACTGCCTTCTTCCTCCCTGCACTCAGTTTAGTTTTCCCTTCCTAGATTCATTCTGCCCTGCCATAGGCCAAAGCAGCTTCTTTATTAGCCGATGGTAATAAAACATATTCATAGCATACAGAGAGGAATTCCACATTTAGCCCCTTGTCCATAATGTTATCTTCAGGAAGATTACTACTGCTGATAATTAGTTTCAGTATAGAAAAACCCACCAGACAGGGCTGTCATGTAGACTAAGTGAAGAAGTGTACGTAAGGTCATACCAGCTTTGTTTACATGGCGGCGACCATGTTAGACTCTCTCCAGACAGAATGGTAATTTGGATAAACTTGTTTCAAAAGGCACTATAGTAAAGCAGACTTTTTCTTAAGTTGGAAGAAGAGTTGTGGCAATTTGTCAACATTTGTTGGATGAATGAGCAACTAGATGTTTGTTGGCCCTTAGACATTTCAGAGTTCCACTTGGACACTGAAGCCTTGGCCAAACCTGGAAATATTAATTCGATTCTCCCCACGGTGTTAGTGGACCCAGCATGTTTATTTTACAGCTCAAGAAATAAAGCTCATTTGGTTATGGTGA
>NC_022020.1:43778364-43786452 GCF_000317375.1 Microtus ochrogaster
GTTACAGTACAATGATTTCTCAGACAGTGCTCATTTCTAATCCAGGCGTTGGGCAGAAAGCTTCCTCACTGGCTTGTCCTTCCTCCCTTCTCCCGTGCATGAGTCTTAAGTCTGTAGGAGGAATGGGGTAAGGGATAGAGGTTCAGTCCTACTGGGAGTGGAAACATTTGTTTTCAGGTTTTAATGCCATTTCAACCTATGCTGACATTCTTTGAGCTTTAAGTAATTTCATTTAATTTTTAAACACATTTTCATGTTGTTGTTGTTGTTGTTTAACCAGGACAAATGCAGAACCCCACAGGGTCTGCTGGCATCAGCCTCCATCCTGGGCTTATCTGCTTACAAGCTTGTCGTGACACAACAGCCTTGACTGTCACTCTAAAGTGACATCACCACAGCCTCTAGCTGTTGCTCTCCATTGTCCTTTGTCCAACCTCTAGGCTTCTTTTGGACTTCTTCGTGTCCTTGGTCCTTCCCCTTTGGCATTCAGATTCAGGGAAGCTTGCAATACTCCTGCCACTCCATCCTTGCCACCTCTGAATATTTCACCCGTGAACCCTTTTCCTGAAGGACATTGGCACAGGAGCTAAATAGGCACAGTTCACGCTGAACCACAGAGGCATTCACCAAGCTTCTTTGGTCATGATAGCATCAGGGACTCCTCTGTGTAGGCCACTCATTTATTAACTCTCACCTAGCACTAAAAAATACATCAGAAGACAAACAAAGTGAGAATCTCATTGTTTCCTTCCCAACCTTCAGATGTGGGACCACTTTGGGGGAGGGACAAGAGTAGACAGGGTGTGTTTCACCAGACTGCTTCTTTCAAATATCTCTGGTCATACAGTACAGAAGCATCAATGGTCTTGAAATTAAATGCCAAGAATTTTGAGCCATTAATCTCCAGGCCCATTGAAGAAAGTGGTCCCTTAACTGAACAGCAATTCTTCTTCTAAGATGCGCCAAGGAGGATGAGCCCTTCATCTCAAGGTGCACTGTGGAACAGGTATGGGAAGGGCAAACTGGTACCTCAGCTCAATCCCCTGATAATTGAACATCATTTATATCTAATGTACTTCTAATGACAATCTGCCCACTCACAGTCCTACTAGAGGTACCCAGGGGTGCCCTTTTATAAAGGAATATGGGGTCAGGTACACACTAGCCAAGCACCGTCTGTTGTTGAGGAATCAGTGATTCATGCCACCTGCACTCCACTCTCTACCGCGTTACATGTACCCCTCCTTCCCTTCTTCTCCTAAACCCCCCTCCCCCTAGAATATAAAGTTAGTCTCTTCGGAATGTCATTCCAAGCATCTTTCTCTTCCTAAATAACCAGCACTCAATACTTTCTGTTTTGAGTTATTAAGTAATTATCTCACAATTGCTGGTTATACTTTTCCCTGTTAGAAAACCATAACACTTGAACGTAGTGGTCATAACAGAATCTGTTGAGAATCTGCATGGGTGCTTAATATATGGTAGATATTTAATAGTGGTTCATAAGTCTTCTACATCGGTATAAAAACACAAAAATTCAAGCACAGTTGTAAATTATTTTCTAAGATTTATAACAGTTTTGAGGCATGAAAGGATTCTGAGAAACAAAGAACAAATGAAGTTGATTTTTCTAAATTTGTATAACGTGATTTATAATGGAATACTGGTCATGAATATGAGGAACTAATAGGAGTGCCAAGTAAATGCAGGGCTTCCTCTGTGCATCTGCCATGGCTGCTTCCCAGGGGGACGTTCCATTTCAGAGTCAGTTGTTCTTCCTCTTCCGGGTTCCCTTCGGATGACACAAGTGTAAAACTTTAATTAAGAAGCAAAGGAATGGGTGACTAGGAGCCCACGGGCTTGGAGAAATGGTTCAGTGGGTAAGCACGCGGCCAAGCTTGACCAAGGCCTAATAGTGAATTTCTAGCTTATTAAATGTGCATGCATAGATGCACAAGCCTGTGATCCCAGCATTGGTAAGTGGAGACACGTGGATCCCGGGAACTGGCAGAAATGGTGAAAAGTGGCTTCAGTGAGTGATCCTGTCTTAAGGGAATAAGGCAAAGGGAGGAGCCCGATTGCTGCATTGTCCACATGGACACAGGCACTCAGAAGGGTGTGTGTGCGCACACACACTTACACACACACACACACACACACACACACACACCATCAATATTACCAATACCACCAACCCCAACAAGGAAAGCAAGAGTACAATATGAATATGGAAATCAGAGGAATGGGGCCATTTACTATAACTACTAACCATAAAAATAATTATTTACCAGAATCATGTTAGTGGATGAAGATAAATGTTCCAAGCCTTCCACTGGATAAAACAAAATTACCTTCATCTGCTGATGTAGAATTAAAGAATTCTCTGGCTTTCTTATTATTCCATTGTTTTATTTTTTTTAGCCAACCAACAAGACCTTGATTTGTTCTTTTCTGCCCATCATTCATGTATCCAGCAAACGTTTATGAGCCACTTAGCATGCCCTAGGTTGTGAGACTCCAGTGGCCCCCATCATCATCTCCAAGAGCCACACATTTGGGGCTGTCTGGATGACTCAGTGAGTGAATGTGTTCGCCACCAAGCCTGACAGGGTGGATTCAGTCCCTGGAGCCCACATGGTGGAAGAGAGAACTGACATTCACAAGTCGCATGTACACGCACGTGAAACAAGCAAAAACAATTAAAAAAATCTAAGACACCTGAGTTTCTATTTCTAGTTAGGATTTGATTTCCTTATAAGCAGATACTGTCAAATCAAGTAAGAACATTTTGGGGCAACTCAGAAGCCCCCTAAAGTGACTCTATTTTATAAACATTTTCAAAAATCATTTTTTTCCCATAAACACGTTTGAAAATTTTTAAAGGGAATTGGATTTTCTGAACATCTGAGAAATTTATTTGAGTTTTAAATTTCTCTTTGCCTTTTCCCTTGGGGTTGAGGAGGTGCTTGTGGTTTATATTGAAAGAAGGAGCTGAGTGATTGGCACCTACAGAGGTGACTGCCCCATGCCGAGCTCTGCAAGAGGAGGGCAGAGCTGAAGAACATATGACTCACAGAGCCCAACTCGAGAGTTGCATTTTAATAGCAGTACTTAGAAGACAGATAAACACAGCAGCCTCCAAGGGAAGTGATCCTTTCTGGATATCATCTGACCACAAATGCAAGGCCAGAGCAGCCACTGAGCTGCCGGCAGGTAGAGGTAAATAAGTATTTATTCCAGAAACATGCCCTGTTCCCACAGCAGCCCTGCCCTATCAGGCTGCTCTGCTAGGCAAGAAGAAATGTTAGATTCCTCCCTGGAATACAGCTTGTAGGATAGTCTATTAGTTTTTAGCATCTTTCAGGAAGATATTAAAGAGAATCTCTGTGCAGACAAATACACCACATAGTAATCCTTCCTTGGCTAACCTGACAAGGCCACACCCAGTGTTCTCTGCTATCAGACCGTCATTTGAGCAGGCTGAAGTTCGGCCAGCACCTCGGATCTTGCCAACATGCTCTACTCTGGAAACGGTAGCCACGGAGTACCGCTCTGCTGAACTGGGATAAAGTGGGATAAAGTTAGTCCATGTTAGGGGTGACTTGATAGCCGGGGTTCACTTTGACAAATGAGTTACAGTCCTGGAGGAAAGAGTAGGCCTGTGAGCTCCACCTCGCAAGTGTTCGTGAAGATGTCGCACACACGCAGAAGCAGTCACCGCCCCCTTCCCTTGCTAGCGACAGAGTGTAAATGCGCGGCCAGAATCCCCAAATCCAGAAATGACCCAACAATTAAAATATCTCTCTCTTTTTTTTTTTTCTGAAGGCAAGAGACCTTCATGTCTCAGCAATTTTTCATTTCGAAACTGCCTTTGGTCTTTTTTACTCTGTAAGGCCTGGTCAGGATAGTTTAGTTTGTTCAGTAAAGCCCACGTTATCGTTTTCCTGCTGCGGAGAAAATGTCCTAGCTAATTAACTGCAGCCAGGAAACACATCCATTTCAATTATTTTTGAGATGTGATAAAATAGCAAATCCTCACTTTAAAATTACATGAAAGGCACCAGACCCGAATGCTAAACCACTTTCAACAAAGCTCACTTCAGTGAATACACGCTGCTGCATGGAGGCTGAGGAATTGATTTCCTTGAATTGATAATCACTTACTAGGTTGCTTCTTGGGGAGTTCTAAGCTATCAAATTACGAGGGTCTCAGTGTGGCTACAACATCTAAGAATCATTCACTGAAATCTCAAGAACTAAGCAAGCATGATGCTTGTGTGTATCGAGTACTTGTTCATGTGTGTGTGCACACATGTTCGTGTAGGGTTAGGGGCTTTTCCTGGGGAGAAGCAACATTTGCGCAACTCTACTTGCCCCAGACAGGAACACAAGCAGATCTAAGTAAGCATTGCACCGAAGTTCTCCTGATGAACCAGTGACTTTTATTGGAGTTACTAACAGGTAACTCCGATACGGGCAAGGGGCTACTTACAGGAATAAGGATAACTCACAAGCTGCTGTGTCACCAAAACTCCACCCGTATCTGGGTGGCAGCTGGAACTTGAAGTCAGCTCAACAGGCCCACGAATCTCCTCTCAGAAGCTTGGCTGGTGAGCCTCTTTCCCCAGCAGCTGTTTAATATGTCTGTAAATCTGTGGAAGGGCCCTAGGGAGACTTGTATGCGTTCACTTTCCCAGACATAAGACTCTGGAGTCTCACAAGCCGTCAGCTCCTGAGGAGTTTTGCTGAGTTCTTAGAAAATAAGAAGACACAGAAATCTCAATTCAGAGGATACTGAAACACGGCAGCACCTGTGCCTGTGGAGGCTAGAGAGAGTTCTGCTTCCTATTTAGGGGGGCAAGGAGTCTTATTGAGCCCAGAGATCATTGCTGGGACTAGACTGGGGTTGTCCAATGAGCCTTGGGGATTTGCTTGTCCATAGCACTGGGATTACAGAAACACCCTTAAGGCTTTTATTTCAATGTAGGTACTGGGCATTCCAACTCAAGTTCTCATGTTTGCCCAGCAGCCATGTACAGGCTGAGCCGTGCCTCTGGTTTCCAAAGGTGATTCTCTCTCTTTAAAAAAAAATGAGAACGTTGTACATGAACAATATATGTATATTGCTTCCACCCCTTGCACCTTCACCAGACTCCTCCTTGAGTTCCTCCTTTCCCCCTCCAACTCTTCCCATTCACTCTCACGACTCATGGTCTCTTCATTATTATTGTTCTACACACACATACATACACACCCACTCACAAATGCACACACACACACATTTATACCACCAACAAAGTCTGTTTAGCAATGCTCATATGTGCACGTGTCCAGAGCTGCCCACTTGGAATTGGACATCCTATGCAAGAACTCATTCCTGGAAGAAGTTAATTTTCCCTCTCTCAGGAGTCATTGATCCCTGGAGTTCTTTATCCAGGATGGGACCCTGTGCAATTACCACTTTCCATGTTGGTGTGGCAACTGGTGTTGTCGTTATGCTAGTCTTATTCAAGCAACTTATATCGTTGAGATTTCACGGATACATTTTCCCTGTCATACCTAGGAGAGACTATCTAGTGGCAAGCATCCTGGGCCTCTGGCTTACAACCTCTCTACCCTCTCCTCCCTGATCTTGTCTCCAAAACCAATATGGTTGGTTACCATTCCATTGGTAGCCTTCCAGAACGCGCAGGTAAGACCCTACTGCTGAAGACAATGCACATTTTAGAGATAGAACTTGGAGGAATCAAAATGGAACTACCTGAAAGCCTCCACCCTGAGGACTGACCCTCATAGCATACAAAGGTCCCAGCAATCTGCCAATGGCCAATGGAGAGGAGCAATCAATAGTCCTACCAAGCTGTAGAGCCAATAAACCATAACAATGACCCAGGAACAGCAAGATCTACTCAATGCTGCAATAGTGGGACTTTTATTTTAGAGGTAACCAATAGTTCTCTAATTTGACACAAAATTCAGTAGAATTTGTGCCTGTTACTGAAGCATGATTAATAAAAACTCAGAGACAGAAATTGAGGTTCAACCTGAAGGTCAGAAAAGCAAAGCAGCCAGTCACTGGCTCTTACCTCTACCTCAGGGCAAAATGGCAATCCTGCCTCCAGGAGTCTCAGAATGAGACTAAGACTGTGAACTGTCTCCTCCCGTCTTATATTCCTCTCTAGTTCTGGGAAAAAGGGCGTGCACTACTACCATCTGGTTTCTGTGGCAAGCTAGTGTGGCTACTGGGATTAAAGTGGTGTGTCACCACTGCCTGGTCTGTAAGGCTGGCCAGCGTGACTGTTTTACTTTTCTGGTCCTCAGGCAAGTTTTATTTACGAAAATACAAATGAAATGCCACTCCATTGTACCTAGCACTCCCACTTTTCCAAACCAATATAATTTCCAACTGTGGTTGGTCTAAATACTCTTTGTACCCACAGGTAAGGATAGCTCTCACCCCTCATCAAGGAAGCTTCTTTTTGCACCAAATGGAGACCATCACAGAGATCTACAACTGAGTGATGCAGAGAATAAGAGACTGTGGGTACCCAATCCCAACTGAGGCAGCTGCTACTCAACACCTAATTAGCATGCGATCCTGACTTACCCTCCTCAGCTTATTGCTAAGGAAGTATTTTAGTTTTCCTTCAACCTCATCTTCTCTTTTGTGAGATATCTGAGAACAAAAGAACAGCACTCTACAAGTTCAGGGGAAGAAGAATTTTTGAATAACATTTTTTTTACATATAAATTGCTATGACATATATAACGATGAGACGATTACAAGTTTGTCAGAAATTGTAAGCAAGGCAAAGTTTTTGGAAAGCTCTTCCAATACCTCAAATCATTTAAACTACTTTGTAATGAGTCAAAGTTCAATAATCAGCTGTTTCAAATGATGCCGAAAGAGCCAGCGCTCCCAGGCACAGGGGCCGCAGTTACAGAGAAGGAGAGGCCAACACCAAGCCTGTCTCTGCTGAGTGTCAGTCTAGCTTAACGCCAGAGGAAATCTGGGAAAGCATCAAGTTCAGAAGACAGTTGTGATGTCTAGTTTGTAGAGACGCTGGTGGGACTAGTAGATGTCCAGAGCATTTCAAGCTACTTTCTCATTTCTCTGTCATAAATTCCCCTCCTGAAACTTTGAGAGAAACTCGTATTCAAGGACAAGGCGCTGTGTAAAAACATGATTTAATTAAGGACCCAGGAGGTGGTGAGGATTTGGCGTTATGCAATCAAATGAAATATTCTTCTGCAGTGTTTTGTTTTCTTAACAAATTACCAAAGTTACTCGGGAACAAATCTAACGGAGAATAAACCCAAGTGATTAAATCAAGGGTGGCAAAGTCTAAGTCTATGACCTTTGCAGAGGGCACCCGTGTTTCTGTTGTTTTCTGAATCCATTTCAAGTACAACGAACTTCAAAAATAACACAGAGGGGGCTGGGTGTGGTGGCATTCAGGTGGCAGAAGCAGGTGGATCTCCCTGAATTCTATGTCATCCTGGTCTACATAGCAAGCTCCTGGACAGCCAGGACTACATAGTAATACCCTGTCTCAAAGGGGGAGGAAGAAGAGCCCAGAGTTGATAGTACATGCCTGTAATCCCCACCCTTGGGAGACCGAGGCAGGGAGATTTCAAGTTCAGTTCAGCCTGAGCTACATACTGTATTCTAGGACAGTTTAAAAATTCTTTTTTTAAAAGTGGAACAAAATTCGGAGTTCTTCCGAGGATCGATTCTTGCTGGTGTTTGCTAACCCAGCAAACACTACTTCAGTGAGCCCATTACTGTCACAGGTTTCAAGGGTCTACTTTGCAAGAGCTCAGAAAGCCCTGGCTTCTAGTTCTGGTCTTAGCTTTCCAACCCTTCACTCATTCAATTACTCAGGCTTTCCACAAACGCGGTGCATACTGTGGTCTAGGACTGTGTGTGGTACCACAGAGCAAGGTTGACCCAAAGCAGACATGTTTATTGGTAAGGGAGAGGACACACTGCAAAGGTGCACAATGCAGTATGGTCAGAATAAGGCTAGTCTAGGCCCCTAGAGGAATTTCCTTGACTGAGCAAATTCAAGCTGAAGTCTAGAAAAT
>NC_022020.1:43786552-43796597 GCF_000317375.1 Microtus ochrogaster
CCAGCCTGGTCTACAAGAGCTAGTTCCAGGACAGGCTTCAAAGCTATAGAGGAACCCTGTCTTGTATCCGAGGAGTAGGGAAAAACATTCTGGGTTAAAGGAAAAGAATACACAGAAGTCGCCAGGCTGCAGACAGCAGGATGTTTGGGGATGCTAGGAAACAAGGTTAGTGTGGACAAGAGCAACACCCCTCCAAAAGCGCCGAGGAAACAAACCAGTGTCCAGATCTCAGCTTCAAACAGAGCAGAGATCTTTGCAGGAAAGGCTGAATACTCTAGAAGAGACTTGAGGTGTGTCAAAACGAAAGGCTACCCAGCTGGAGGGAGTTACTTTTAGCCAAATTTCTGACAATTTGAGTGTGAAAAGAGGTGATAATGACAGCTAGTAAAACATCAAATAAAATAAGAAACCATTAGTGCATAAATATTTAATTATTATACATGAATACATTTAAAGTTTGGTGGCTGATGAGATGATCTTCATGTAATTTTAAATTATCTTCCTACAAAGTAGCTATTGATTACAAACACAAATGGTAGAGTTGTTCATAGATCCTGTGAAGACTCTACCTTCAGTGATCAATGTTAGGTGATTGGTGTAGTTAATACGCCCTGAAATCATGTGTATTAGAGCAGTCAATGAGAACAGAGGGCCATTTTCTTTACCTAGCCTACCAAAGTGCATAGGTGTCATGAGAACTCAGGACCATAAAAACTGAGACACATTCTCCACAGTAACTGGCCTATGATCATGAAAGTTTAAGATTATAAAAGCCAGCAGAAAAATGAAAAGCTTGTTCCAGGCCAAAGGAGACTAAGTAGGCACAGTCACTGAAGACAGGGCTCTGCCAGGCCCTTGGGTTGCAACAAACATTATATTGGATATGTTTTATAAAACTTGAATGGAGTCTGGGTGATGAATTGATGTGACATTCCTTCATATGATGCCTGTAGTCTATGCCTGTCAGGGAATGCTCTGATTTAAAACAAACCCTCTCGAGTATTTGAGGATAATGGTGATTGCACCCATAAGATGCATACCCAAGTGAGTCCGACAAAAATTGTCCCTGTGCTATATTTCCAAAAAAATTTAAAACAAACTCAAGAATCTTTTAAAAATAGTCAATAAATCCAGTAGTTTTAAAACGAGAAGTGGGGCTGGACAGGCGACTCCGCATTAAGAGTGTTGGCTGCACAATCATGCAGGCTGGGAGCCAGAGTCCAACACCCAGTTAACAAGCCTGAAGTCCTGCAAAGGCCTCTGACTCTAATGTGGAGAATCTGGGCCTCTCTGCTGACTTCTGTGTGCATGCAGGCGTCTCCATCAATGCACACATACAGTGCAAATAAATTATATCCTTAAGAAAAAAATAGATCAAAGGGCTAATAGGACTAAAAACTTGGATTTCCCCGCCTGAATGAGAAGGACTGAGCAGCTGTGCCCCAGTTAGAATTTAGTGTGATAATAGTCCTTGGGAATGATATACAAATGACAGAGAATATAAGTCAATTTTCGTGGCTGTGTAATAAAGGACTAAAAAATTGTTAGGTGAAATACCACAAATTGTCATTTTGCAATATCTAGACTGGAGGTTGGAGACCGTGTGAGGGAGTTCTCTGGAGAAGGCTGGAATGTCAGCTCGCCGTGTTCTCCTCTATAATCCAGAGTTCTCCTCAAGCTCACTCCCGCCGGAAGTGGAGTTCCGTTCCACGTGACGCAGGAACGTAGCCATTCTAGCCTCTCTGGTCTTGGCCAGAGATACTCTTCCCCATAGCGCCTCCATCACAACACAGAGACCTTCCTTCACGTCGAATCCTCATGCTTTGAATCTTTCTCGTCTGATCACATCTACAGAAACCTCTACCTTTTATGTGAGGTAATGTGATTAAGGTAAGGCCATCCCCAAAATACCTGCATTCTGTCATTACTGGAGATTGACCCCAGGCCTCCTGTCAGACAAGCATTCTACCAATGAATACTATTTCCAGCCCAAATCCCCTTACTGTAAAGATGAACTTGATTAGCAATCTTAACTGCATTGCACCTCCCCCCACTCCTCCTGCCCTCGTCATAGAACATGATCTGGAAGTCACGCCTGTCAAAGGTCGTGAGACCGGCTCAGAAATGTCCCTACCACAGACAGACAGGAGAGGTGATTTGGAGTCCACAGTTAAACAATGCAGGTGACAAATCATGACAGTCTGTCTCTTAAATCCCTGATCTAGAAGTTTAGGCATTAGCAGTTTTGGTTTGAGACCTCCAATAGTGGCTGGCCCTGGCGTACCTCCACTAAGCTACAGGCGCAATCAGAGAGCTTCTGGCTTACTCTGCATCTCTACTGCAGAGCCTGTCACACTGTGAAGCTCAAAAGAGAAGGCGTGGGCAATGAGTAGCCAGTGACTGATTACATACAGCAGCCAAAGGCTTATTTCTCAGTCAAGTAATCAGAATCCCAGGGCTGGTCTCTCTGAGTCATTCTCCTAGAATAAGGCGGGTTAGGGTAGAAAACTGACAGTTAATTTCCAGTTCCCTTTTGATTAATGATATTACTGTATTTATAGAACCCAGAAGCACAATTTTAGGGCATAATTTGCCAAGACGGCTTAGAAAAGAGCCTTTTATCAGCAGAGGCGGTTAACACGTTTAGCACAAAATATTTTACAGGGGTCTGCTGCTGCTACAGTTAGCAGATTATGATGAGCCTAAAGAGGTGTCTGCAAGAGGAGGGAATGTTTTGAAAATCATTCTATCAGTAGCTCTGTTGCTTTCTACGATAAAATTAGAATCTGCCCTTTCTGGGTTGTGTGTGTGGCTGTGATAAGCACCCAGACTAACAGCAACTCAGGGGAAAGAGTTTAATTGGCTCACAGATTACGGCTCATCATCCAGGGAAGCCAAGACAGGAACTCCAGGTAGGGGCGTGGAGCAGAAATCGTGGAGGAACATTGCTTCCTGGTTTCTTCTCTGGCTTGTCAAAATACCTCCCTGGTAGAATACAAGCCTCACCCCCTGTGTAAGGAAGGCACAACCGACAGAGGACTGAGCCCTTTCATATCAACCACCAACCAAGAAAACAGTCCACAGCCATGCCCACAGGCCACTCTGATGGAGACAGGTTCTTACTTGAGATTCCTTCTTCTTTGGTATATCTAGATTTGTATCAGGTTGGCAGAAAACTACGACAATGACAGGTTTTTTTTTTTTTAATGAAGCCTTCATTAGAAAACAAAAGGCCATCCGTGATCCTATAAATCGAAAGTGATCATATTCTGAAAGATGTCTGTGCATTTAGCGTCTGTCACCTCAGCTGGTGACACACCAGTCCTTGCACAAACAGCTCTATGTAGACAACACACGGTTCTGTGGCTTCCCTGCTTTATTTCAAACCACATCACAGGCATCTTTTTCATACCAATAAATGTAAATAGGAAATATCATTCACGGAGCTGCATGGTGCCTTCTACTGTGTTGTTCACAAGGTATTTTGTTCAGGCAGTCTTTCTTGGGGAACTGCTACTGAATAATTCCCAGTCACTCTTGCGGGACACGCATCATGTTGGCCAGTATCCTGCTACATCAGCCTTTGAATGCTACCCTGAATATTTCTTCAAATAAATATCTTGCAGTATTACAGATATCAAAGGGTAAGAAATTTTGATATTGCCAGGTTGCATTCAGAAATGTCTAACCCCATGATAATAAAGCATGTGTTTACATATTGATAATAAATAATGAATTGAATATTTTATATTTTCCAAATACATTAAATGTATGCTGCTTTATTTGCACATATTTTATATAGTATTATGCATCTTTATGTCTCTGAATTTTAAAATCTCTTTGAAGATGAGTTTATTAAAATGGCTTATAGACATTATTTTCTTTTTCATTCTGCAGAGAAAGGAGCTGTCCACTCTAGAATAAAAATATTTGTCTCTAAATCATTCTGTGTAAATAAAGACTTAAGTTGTCTTACTCATATAAGGAAATCATGCATGTCTGGCTTGACTCCTCCTTTGATATGATCAAGGATCTAAAATTATAATTTGGGAAGAAAAAGAGCCCTTTCCTCCCTTCCAAAACCCTTCTACTGTTTTAACTCTTGGGCTCCTGCCCCTCCTGAGTTAAGCACCACCTCAGGAGAAAATGAAATACTTATACATAATGGAATATTATTTGGCCATGAAGAAGAATAGAATTCTGTCATTTGTAGAAAGGTGTATGGAAATGATGAGAATTATATTCACCGAAATAAACCAGACATGGAAAGGTAAGTAATTCATGTTTTCTTCTTATGTATGGAAACTTAAAAAAGGAAAGAAAATTCCACCTGTTATGTGGAGTAGAAGAAGTACTGAAGGACTGTGTACTATTGGCACGGGCATGGCCATGTCAAATACCCCAATGCCTATGTCAAATCCCCAATGCCTCATACCCATGCTAGGGGAAACCCTCCCTCACCATGAGGTCCAGAGAGAGGGCAAATCCTTCTTCTAGTTCAAGTATTGGTGTTTGCAAACAGTTGACCAGTGCATGCACAGGCTAAGAACCACAGCTTCCTCCTCCAGGAAGACTGCAGCTTGAGGCAATTCCCCTGCAGCGACCCTCTGCTGAGAGATAGCAACTAAACCCACCTCCTTGCTGCTACACTAGAAACTGGCCTGTTAATTGAGATGAATAAATGCACTAAGTTTCTCGATTTGCATAGCTGGTGCCCTCCATCAAATAAGCACAACCTGCCCAATCCCAGATTTTCTGCCCTTGTGTGTGCCCTTTCTTCATTCTCTGGTCTCCTGAGTCAGGCTTCCAGGACCAAGCCAGACACATAGCAGCAAACCTGGATATAAAATAGTGACTAACAGAGCCTTCGTAGATGCGGTCAGACTGAATTTGATTGGTGCATCCCATGTGCATGCATTGCAGTATCACACTGAACACCATCAATATGTGTGCTTAGTACATGTTAATGAGAAACTCTAAGACATTTGAAACATTATTGCATTGCTGTTACAAACTTTTACTGTCGCCTTTTCATTCAGAGAAGTCTCAATGTCAGTAGTAAAGGTCAAGAAATTCCCAGCTTGAACAATTCCAACAAAATCAAGCATAAGATGCCTTCTGTGGGGGCCAGTCTACTCCAGACTAACCCCCTTCTGTGACTATGAAGAGGAACACTGTCTCCAACAAAGACTAACCATCTGTACTCCAGGAAGATGCTGGCTGTCCTACTTAGAGAAGCTGCACACCGCATGCGCAGAGTGGCAATAGGAAATTCAATGTCAGACCACCTTCCGGGATGGTCCCTGAGTGGAAGGTAAAGCTCAAGAAAGGACAGCTTAGGATTTTACCTCAGCCTTCTCTTTTTGAGCTTTCAGAGTGACCAGGGGTATTGTGTTGCACCGTGAAGAGAGGACACAGATAATTTGTAATCTGAACTCTTGGACGTCAGCCAGATCCGACACCTGTGTGAGCGCCAGTTAGTTACACCTGTTTCAACCTGGCTTTCCTTGTAACATTCTCATGAGGCTGTTTGAAATCCTCTGAGATCAAAAGTGTAAACTATGTCTTGCCACACTACACTTGAGATTTTTATTGCCATATGTGTGTGTAAATTTCAGAACATTTTGAGAGAGGCAGCATGACATAATTGCCCAAACACAGATGCTTGGACGGAAATGTAGCTCTGTGACTGAGAAGTACCACTAGGAGCTGTCTCTTCATTCCAATCCCTTTAAGGGCACATCAAAGGTATGTCTCTATATCCAGAGTGTCAGTGGAGAGTTGCTTTTCATCGGCATAAAGTTTTCTGGTTTTGTTTTTTTTTTTTGTTCTTGAGATTAGTTAAATTGTAGACTTCAACTAAAAAAAAAAAAGATACATGCATTTACTCACAGTAGAATATCTGGCCAGTCTTGCGACATAAGTGACAGTTTAATAACAGAAAGAGAAACCTATTCTTGAATCTTACTTGCAGATTGAGTAGCTACCCCTTTCTCATTCCTCTGACAGACAATGCAAGATGAACCACAGCGAAGGTGGAGTGGCCACTGCTGATGCCTGTTCTGGAAAGAAAGGAGGATGGAAAGCTTGGGATGGAAGGCACACTTTCCAGAAGGACAGATTCTGCCCTTTGATCCTGGGGGTGAACCTGAGTTCTATGGCTTGAGAAAATCAAATACTATTTTGGGTGATGATGAGATATAGGGAACAGATGTAGCCCAGTAGTAAAAAGTATGGGTTTTAGTTTCCAAAGGACATGTATCTGAATATTGGACTACGACTACTTCCTAGCTGTATGATCACATGTAAATGGTTTGCCTGATGTAGTCAGAGGAGGTAGCGATGAAGAACAGTTGTCAGAGTTATGAGTTAAACAAAACAATATGTACAGCACACCAAGGCTGGCGTTACTTGGCTCTCAGGAGATCACAGCTCTGTCTGTGTCTCTGTTTTCCACGAGTTCATATATATATATGTAACTGCCGCTCACACAGGTGTCAGATCTGGCTGACGTCCAAGGGTTCGGATTACAAATTATCTGTGTCCTCTCTTCATGGTGCAACACAATACACCTGGTCACTCTGAAAGCTCAGAAAGAGAAGGCAGAGATAATATATGTTATATATATATATATATAAAACATATATTAGATGAAGTGGATGCAGCCACATCCCTCACGGTGTTTCTCAGGCTCTGCATCCATTCTTCCTCACGCTCATTGCATCTATGTTTTTCTGCTTCCATGGTTATCTTTTCTAACTCTTTCCTTTGATGTCCAACATTTTCTGACAAATTAAGCAATCTTAGGACTTCAAATCCTATTAGATAGGGAGTCGTGGGTATTATTCTTGAGGAATGAGAATTCTTCTAGTAGAATAATGTTTCAGTGTTTTGCAAGATGTATTTTGCTTAACAAGCTGATGAAAGGTATTTATCTTCTGTCCAAATATACAATCTTTACATGTTCCAAACTTCATTCCTAAAAGAGTTCATCAGTCTTAAAATGTTTTTAATTAATGAAATGAATAAATTTTTAATATGGAAAGGTAATCCAATCATTGCCTTTAACACATATTTAGATTTATACGTAGTGGATTTTAATGCCAGATTCTATATAGGATTTGATATTTCATGCAATCTGATACATTCATATGACACGGGGTTTTCTATTACAATTATTTTTAGCCTAAACTTATGAACTCTGATGTCTCTCACAGTTGTAGATCCAAAGAGCAAACTGTCACTGGCGTCCCACGAACACTGGTGCTAGATCGTAACATCTAATCACACCATCTGACTAATTAGTTTACGCTTTTTCTGCACCGAAGAACCATCAAACACGATGCATCTCCCCTACCCCCGGACACACCTCTTTCAAATCCCAACTTCTCATAAGCATCTTTTGGCCATCTCTACAAAGTACTTAATTTCTCATCAAGATCTACTGGAAGTAAATAGACATTTGCATCTTAAAATGAGCCAGTAGGGTAGTAAGTTTGCCACTGGGTGTTCGGTCTCATCCCTGTATGTGCTACTGTGTATTCAAGTAGATGGACTGTAATAGTGTGTATTTTAGAATAACAAGTGGCTAATAGACTCCAAAGGTTTCCCTGCTGGCTAAATTTGATATTTGTGCTAATAAAAATAAATCCACGCCTCCTTTTACATATATATTTAAAGATCAGTTTCTAAAGGCATGAAAAGTCTGAAGGCAATGACAGCTTTGGCATTTAATTAAAACTATAACTTGTTCGGGGAAGTAGCTGCTTCAAGGGAAAGCAGACGACCTGGAGAAAAGTGCGCCACCATTTCAGTTGTGACTTTCATCTGTGTGTCATCAACGTTCAACTAATTGAGACTGCTTCTTTGAGCCCCCCCTTTCAAGCGGTGGGATTGTAAGATCCATTTCCCGTGATCTCTCCATATGAGGCGGATGTCTGCTGTTGGCTTTAATGCCATGAGGTGAAGCAGCAGTCAAAAGGAAACTGTTCTTATAGTGGAAGCGAGAAAGAGTCTGCGCTGGCTGTTTGGTTGCCATGCTGATGCATCTGCTATGTGCAAAATGACAGCGGGATCATTGAGGAAATTCAATATCCTCCCAGCGAGAAGCCAAATGAGATGGCTTATTTTGGGAACGTTCTGACATGAGGATGTGTGTGTTCTTGGAACATCCTCAGAGAGCCTTTTATTGAACTTTCTCTTGATTAAAGGGACAGCTGATACGGATACATAGAGAATGCGAAGCTGCCTTTATTATTGCCAATATTTCTCTTACTGCCAGGAAGGTGTTTTATTGCTAAGCATTCGCTGATCATCTGTTTTGTGCAGCACACGTTGAGAGATGGTCCTTGAAGGCTGGGTACTTTGCAGGGAAACTGCCTACAGCACTGTTCACAATGGTCCACAAGGCTCTCCCGTCACATAGACAACAGGCTTGGGAAGGAGCTCCGGCACTGTACCTAATATGTCACTTACATCTTTCATGTTTTAAGATCTGTATTTTTGGTACTTGTAACCTAGTTCACTAAATGTTTTCAATAATGGAAATTTAAAAATTAAGCTCCAATGTCATTGTGTGTTGATATCCAGAATATTTAGGTGGCAGCAAAACAACAGCTGCCACACCAACTCCAGTGTCGTCTGTGTGACATGACATATGTCATTATGCCGGAAGGGAGCTACGTGTCCCATGGGGCTAGGCTTCCTGGAGGTCAATGGCAGACAGCCTGGTATTAGCCACAGCTGAGGCATAGACGGGTTTCTCGATTAGCTGGCTATGCGGGATATGAGCTTTGCACAATCTCTTTTATAATAATGATAATATATACACACACACAAGACAAGGATCATTCTCTTCAGAAACAGCTCTGGGATAGGAAAGCACAGTATGGGAATGTATAAGACTACAGCAGAACCTTTGTCATACACAGGGTGTATGATGAGCAAGGGAATAGATGGGTTAATGTTAATGGACAAAGACTGTTATACTTTCAACTTTATGGATAGGCTTGCTAGATCCCAACCCCCATGATGTCTGCTGCATAAGAAGGTACTAGATGAAATAAAGGGTTAGGAGGAGGAAGGGTCATGATAGCGATAATGAGACAGAAACTTTCTATTCATAAGATGAAACCACTTGCCTGAGGTTTACGTTCCCAAGGACAAGAGTTCCTCTTCTAAGGATGCTTTATGTCTATCAACACCTGTTCCTGATAATACACTTTTCTTAAATATTGCTGATGTGACTAAAAGAAGCTTTCATACTGTGCCAACTAATGATACATGACCTTCTGATTTGTTCTTTGTTTGAATACTATATAATGAAAACATGAATTCAGTAAAATCGCAGCAGATTCCAACCACTCTCTTGTGTGTTGTGTCTGTCTGTCATTTGCCGAACTTGTGCCTTCCTGTTACCAAGACCGTGCTTCTCCCACGGTCTGAGCTGGTCCGTGGCAAACAGCCTGTCAACTGTTATTAACAATCATGCGTGGCATTTGTTAGGATGTAGTATCATGATTTGTAGTTTTTCTTCTCTTGAAAAACTCTTTCCTTTAAGTGGAATTTCCGTTCAGGACTAGGGTTTGCTGTTCACGTAACTTGCTTTGCTAATGAGAGTCAGGATGGTCGGGACGATCATCTGGGGTGACAGATGACAGCGGTGATATATCGAAAGTCAATGCTGCCTCTATCCTCCTACTTCCCAGGGCTTCACACCTGTGTTGCTTTTGGATTCAGTAAGCATCTCACTAACCTTGTGGAATAATAAAATCAAGATCAATAGTAATCATAGAACTATTAAATGATAAAATAGTGGTCGTTGGCTTGCAAGGGTGAGTAATGACTCACGGTTGAGCCGTGCTGGGAGGCTGCAGGCAGCTTTTCCCAGTGGGATGTAGGGTGAACACGCCTAATGAACACCAAGGACTCCAACAGTTGCTATCTCTTTGAGTGAACTATCTAAAAAGCAATAAACTTTTAAAAATAAAAATAATGAAACCATATTTTTATAAATATTTGTGGACATCTTAGTATTTATTATAAA
>NC_022020.1:43796777-43808462 GCF_000317375.1 Microtus ochrogaster
GAGCCTGTCCTGGAACTAGCTCTGTAGACCAGGCTGGTCTCGAACTCACAGAGATCTGCCTGCCTCTGCCTCCCGAGTGCTGGAATTAAAGGCGTGCGCCACCATCGCCCGGCTAAAAAGTTTTTAAAAGAAATTTTTTTTTTCTTCTTTCCAGTCTGGCACACATTAAACCTTTCTGAGATCAGCTTTCATTCCTTTTGGTTAAATTGTGGGTACTAATTCATTTCCTTCCCTAAATTAAAACAACTACCGAAATAATATTTCTAAATTAAAGCTACCGGAATAATACTTCTTTGCACCTTGCAGTTGTTTAGAACAAAGTTATTCCAATAGTTTCCATATATTGGCTTAGAAGGCTGAGATGAACAGATGCTGAGAGAGACTGCTTCTCTGAACTATGTGCCAGTGAGCTCACTGTGGCTCAACACGGCTAACACTTTCAGACCTCTGGAACGTTCTCTGTAGTGAGAGACGCCGGCCAGCCATCTTTTCTACCTCTCTTAGTTTAGATTCACCTTGAGTCCTGAAGTGGTATCACCTAGGCCAAGGGTTCTCATCCTGCAGGTCACGACCCATTGGGGTGAACAAGCCTTTCACAGGGGTGGTCTGAAGCTATCAGAAAACACTGATATTTACATTATGATTCACGACATTAGCAAAATTACAGTTATGAAGTAGCAATGAAAATAATTTTTATGGCTGGGAATCATCACAACATGAGGAGCATTAAAGGATTGCAGCATTGGGAAAGTTGAGAACCCACTGTCCCAAGTTAAGGATGTAGGGTGTGACCTCCATGTTAAAGACATGACTTGTCAGCTGTCTTCAGACTCCAGAGCTTCAAGCTGAGCTCTCTTCCCGCTGCTCATTCGGCTCATGTGAGCATCGTTATAACATCACTACTCTCCCTGAACTTCAGACATTGTCTTCATGCCCAGGAGACAGGATCTCGC
The DNA here is from genome assembly GCF_000317375.1 of Microtus ochrogaster. Taxonomy (NCBI): domain Eukaryota; kingdom Metazoa; phylum Chordata; class Mammalia; order Rodentia; family Cricetidae; genus Microtus; species Microtus ochrogaster. Next base: position 43,797,731 of record NC_022020.1, read on the forward strand.
CCATTCAGTCTGAAGATTTGGTAGAGGTAAAAAAAAAAAAAAAAGTCTCCTTAGTAGTTGGCTGCTTTGCTTTTCTGATCTTTACCTTGAACCCCAACGTCTGTCTCTAGGTTTTTATTATTCATGCTACAGTTCATGATACCAGGTACAAAATTACATCATTTCTGAGCATCATGGCTTCCTCAGCTGCTGCTACCCATTGCTGTGAATATTGTCCTTAAAGCCTGCAGGCGTGTCCTAGTTCATAACCAAAGACGTTTGTTTCATGTAGATGCCACAATCAGCAAGCCAGCAGAGACTGTTTGAAAACACTGTTCACTGCTACCCCATAGACAATCACAACCTGCCCTGTGCTCCATTGGGGATACTAGAATCTTGTATCAATGCTCTTAACAGATAGTAACTGCAGGCTTTGACATTGTGCCTTTAGCACTGAGTTCTTGAAGAAAGTCACTGATTTTATCCTTTTTTATAGACAGACTGTTGAAGTGGGTATAAAAGATAGGGGCTGGAAAATCTGTCTTTAGAAATGTATTGCCTACTTCCCCTACCCAGGAGGATAGCTATATGTTTTTCTTTGGGTTCACCTTCTTATTTAGCTTCATTGCCAGGCAAAAAATCGGGATCTTAAGGGTGGGGTGGGAGGGGGTAAGGGGAGATGGGGAGAAAAAAGTAAGAAGGGTAGGATGGGGAGAACTTGGGGCAACGGGATGATTGGGATACAGGAAGGTTGGATAGGGGAGCAGGGAAGCACATATCTTAATTAAGGGAGCCATCTTAGGGTTGGGAAGAGACTTGGACCTAGAGGGGCTTCCAGGTGCCCAAGGTGAGGTCCCCAGTTAGTTCCTGGGGCAGCTGAGGATAGGGAACCTGAAATGATCCTATCCTATAGCCATACTGATGAATATTTTGCATATCACCATAGAACCTTCATCTGGCAATGGATGGAGATAGAGACAGAGACCCACACTGGAACACTGGACTGAGCTCCCAAAGTCCCAATGAGGAACAGAAGGAGGGAGAAGATGAGCAAGGAAGTCAGGACCAAGAGGGGTGCACCCACCCATGGAGACAGTGGGGCTGATCTATTGGGAGCTCACCAAGGCCAGCTGGATTGTGACTGAAAAAGCAGGGGATAAACCTGGACTCTCTGAATATGGCGGACAATGAGGGTTGCTGAGAAGCCAAGGACAATGGCACTGGGTTTTGATCCTGCTTCTTGTTCTGGCTTTGTGGGGGCCTAGCCAGTTTGGATGTTCACCTTCCTAGACCAGGATGGAGGGGGGAGGACTTTGGACTTTCCACAGGGCAGGGAACCCTGACTGTTCTTCAGACTTGAGAGGGAGGGAAAGAGGAGTGGGGGGAGGGTGGGAGGAGTGGGAGGCTGGGAGGAGGCGGAAATTTTTTTTTCTCAATAAAAAAAAAGAAATGTATTGCCTAGTGAAGGCGGATCGAATTAATACAGGCCAATTGGTATAAGATGATACAACTTTAATGTAAATAACACACTCACGCAACCGAAGTTCCCGCGATGCCCAGAAACAGAAAACAGGAAGGGGCCCCAGCATCTGTGCCCCCCAATTTATAAACATTTGCCCGAGGCTGTCCCGCCCCCAAAAGGTGGGCTCTCTCTACAGCCTAGTTATGTAGAAACGATTATATTAAATGTTCCCTATCATTTAATAACATGCTGTTGACTAAAAGATGTGTCAACTATGATAAACTAGCATATCTATCCTTATTGTGTTTATCACTACCCAGATGGAAAGGCCTTTAAAGCTGGTTACTTTGGAAAGTATTTGTTTCCCTGTCCACCCTGAACATACCCAGTCTCCTTTAGTAAGCATTTGAATGCATCATGTTGAGTATTTATTTTTTTAAAGTATTGGTGTAACATAAAGAATATATATGTGTCAATACTCCATTATATTATATAGTCATGATTATACTATATAGTCTCTGACTATATAAGCAACTGAAAAAAAACTATATAAATTATATACAGATTCTGTGAAAATGGTATCCTTTGCTGGACTGTGGTTAGATCTTCCTCAATGTATTTCAGCCTTCCCCACTGAATGTTGGCCACATAAGTTGAGTGAAATTGATCTTAGTGATAATTCCAAAGATGAATTCTGTGGGTCTTTCCCCCACCTATGTAATTATTGGTTTGGGGTGGGCATATATTTCAGGTTAAAGACAATGAACACTGACCCAGTGGTAGGGTTCTAGCTATTTCAGATTGCCAGATTAGAATACAATATATGGCTTCAGTTCTAAGATTATAGGAGAGAATCCTCTCTACATCTTGGGCTATGAACAAAATCACTTGTAGTCCTAGACACTGTTAGAAGCTAACTGCTAGCTCTGAGGAACCCAACCCTTCAGAATAAGACACTGTTCTCAGAACAGCAGCATAGAACAATGCTGCTTGATCATAACTTCAACAAGACCTAGAAAACCTAAGCATTTTTAATGCCTGAGCCTTCCAGCTATGTGATTAGGCAAATTTCTTTGTGAGTTAATTACCTTTAGTTGTCTTTTTTATTACTTGTGAATTACAAGCATCTTTCATGGAACACACGTCCATTACAGCATCTTTGTCCATCTGGCTGTGAGCCGCGAGAAAACTCTACAAGGAAAGATGACTTTTCTGAGGCTTCTTGGGTTTCCCTGCTGTTAACGAGTTTGTCTTTACTTATCCGACACTAGATTCTCTACTGAAAGTCCATGGAAATTATCAAAGACACCAAAGTGCACTATTTGGAGATAATAACATTGAATTTTTCAGCTAATGAATCTCTGAGACACTTACTAAAGGCATAATTAGGGAATAAGGTTTCTACAGAGACTGAAGTAGCAAAGCATTGGAAAGACGTGGAGATTTAAACAGTATCGCAGCAGGAACAACCTGGAGGGTGTCTTCATAAAGTGTTTCCAAGTACCTTTCAGACTCACGAAGGTTTTGTTGGGGGGATTTTTGTTTGTTTTCTTCATGTGTGTGTGTGTGTGTGTGTGTGTGTGTGTGTGTGTGTGTGTGTAGGTAGGTAGCTCAGTCTTGCAAGGTTGGGCACCAGCTCAGACAGAGTGGCCCATTAGGCTAAAAAAATGACATCAGAATCATAAGTCTTCACCCCCTCCTCGTTTGTCATTGGCTAGCTCTTTAGGGAGGTACAGTCTTTCCTGTATGTTCCTTGCTTTTTTCCACCCCACCCCTTTTCGTCATGAACACTTAGTTACATAACACACTGCCTCTCACATTCTGGGATAAACTTTTGGTTCGATTAAACAAAAGAGTAGCCAACAGACTCTGACAAGCAGGTGTCGATGTGGGGCGCAGGGTACTCCGTGTCTCCTGCTCCTCTCCAACCTAAACTCAACAGAAGGCTAAATGAGGGTTCGGAGATCCACAGAACCAGGATGAGGGTGGGTGAGGAGTTGACAAAGGGCATGCTAGCGGACTCTGTGGAGCAGGAGAAACCTGCAAGATGAACTCTTCTTTTATACAGATTTTGAATTAATTATCACAAGAAGATATGAGGTCAAGAGAGTAGTGCATGCCTGTGCCCCTGATGCTGGGACTGCTGGAGGCTCTTGCCCGCAAGTGTTCCATGTCTGTTCACTTTCCCTACTCCATGCTCTAGATCATGTCACCTCCTGGTCTTGTTCTTCACTCATTATTTTATGATCTTTCTAGTGCTTGTCCCTTTCTGAATGACTCTCTGTAGTCTGTAGGTATGCACTTGCCTCTACCAAGAAAGTAAGGACTTCTAGATGGCAGCAATTTTGTCTTGCATAAACCACTAGAACACTATCCCAGATCCACAAATCGGCGCCAGTCCCACCCAGGGCCTCCGGACTTTAAAAAAAAAAAAAAAAAAAAAGAGAACAAACCACTGTTAATCTAGGACTTCAAGAGTTTGGAGGCTTCAGATCCCGTCCTTGGATTCAGCGATGAACGCCATGGTTCGCATGAGTGCGTGTGGTCATCTTCCCCTGTTTTCTCTTAGCTTGTGTGATGAGGACCAGGTACCTGAACTTATTATCCCTGTAAAGCTACAGCATAGGGCATGAGGAAAACATTATCGCTAGGGGCTTCTAACAACCAATGCTCACTTCAGTGGAGAGGCAAGGGGTAGATGAACTGCCTTCTCTGCCACAAACAAACCACACAGGGAAGGTTTACATCTTTGTTCCATAATAAAGGCTTTTATGTTTATTGCTGTTTTCTCCAGGCAAAGAGTTTAGGAACAAAATGGGTAGAGAAAAGTCTCTTCTCACACAGATAAACATTCCTCTCTATGAAAACAGATGGGAGCCTGGAGGTAATTAGACCAACTGTGTCAAGCAATCAGCTTCATGGGGAAGAGGGCCAAACAATGCTGACAAGGGAGCCAGCTCTCACCGGGACAGACAGCAAGCCTTTTAGTCAGTAGGCAATGTCTCCATTGTGCTGGCACTCATCTGGTCCTCTTTATGGGCTGTCACTCTGGTTTCTCTATCATATTTCCTTCTTCCCTCATCCTCCCCAAACACAAATACAAGGACCTGAATGCAGCCTCTAATCTCTAGACATGCTGTGAACATCACAAGGAGAACTCAGAGAACATCTCTAGAACTGTCTCTAGAAACGGGACCACTCCGCAGGATTGTACCTACACAGAAGGTACCCCTTGAACAACTTCAGTTTGCGCCTTTTCTTGTTACTCCTACCTCTGTTGAGTGAGAAGAACATACCTGATATCCCAAACCCACTTTATTTATTCATGTTATAATAAGCCGGTTGTTGCTAGCTGACTGAGAGCTAGGGCAGGCCTGCTTTTGTTCACAGTACCGCTATGTACAGCACACAGGGCTTTCAGTAAACATTTGGTAAATAACAAGTAAACAAAAGATGCATGGACATATGAGTGTAGCAGACTCCAAAGACTGCTACTGTAATATTCCTATTATAAAATAGAGTGCCAACGTCACCTCACCAAAATTTATTCTTGCTCTGCCTTGCTATTTTCTCAACCATGACTTTGTTCCTTCCCGCCTGTCTTTTCTGGCCCTATTAAAACCGACTCATTTAACTCTAATTGGCAGCAGCATATATAAATCATATGTGCTCCACAAGCACCTGTGTGCACATATGTGATTTCTGATAGCCAGAAAAGATACATATTTGAGGGAAAGCAAGATGGTCCAGTGGTTAAAGGTGCTTGCCGCCAACTCTGACATCCTGGGTTTGATCCCCTGGGCCCCTGATGGTAGAAGGAGAGAACAGAGTCTTGCGAATTGTCCTCTGACCTCCCGACCAGGGCATGTGCTCATTCTTCTCCCACAACTTAAAAATATTTTTTTTAAAAACAAAGGAAAGGATAGGTATTTGACAGGCTATGAGGTAAGATTATATATATATATATATATATATATATATATATATATATATATATCAGTCTTTAACAGCTGTTCTGAGCGTACATTGATTTTGGCTTGAAGCAATGTTAATGATGACAATAGATATGGGTTATGTCTTTAGACTTAGAGAAAATGTGGATTTCCTTGAAATGTAGTCCAGACTTTCAAAATAGAAGTATTTGCATGATTTTAACTTAACTATGACAGGGACTATGATTGATCCTATTAGCCTGGTTAGTCTAGAATTCTGTGTATACATGTCTTCAGTGAACTTGAGCACTTCTTACCCATCTTGCCACGGCCTTCCCATACAGTGTTCTTTGGAGGAGCAAGAACATAAAACTCAGGTTTCTTGTCAAAGACTTTTAAACTTGCTTTGCACTGTCCACATTTTTTCTGCCTTTCTTCTTGATCAGTGAGATAGATACATTGAGATTAATAAGCATTACAAATAATTAATGCTCACAGTGCCTCTCACTAGCCACTCTGAGTTGACCTCCCTTTCATAAACTATTAGGGACTATCTACATATAAGCATCTGCCCATGTCTACAGTGCATGGAACTATAACCCACTCTGTGGGAGAAGGGAACAACAGGTTGTTAGCTCTGGAAGACACCCAAACAGTTCACATGGTCCCTTTAAAATGAAGAAAGTCAAAATATGGAGGAAGGTGATGTATTTCTGATCCCCTAAAGGCTGTGAACCAGCTGTATGTCCTTGACACACATACACACATACAAGTTGACTTGACTTCTTAGCTGGGCCCACCAAGTGCTCAACTCATTTTAACTTTATTCATACCATTAGAAAAACTGTCCTTCTATTAACCTGGTATGTTTTGGTATGAGCTGTGTGAGTAGTTTGCATGCAGAACATATGGATCAAGACCTCAGGGCTCTTTTGTGGAATCTATCAAAGCAGGAGGTGGAGGCTGCAAACTCCTTGGTGGGAAGGGGGCAGCGACTGGCTGGGTGAAAGTGACTGCTGACGTCTGAGAAGCAGCGGGAACTGCAGATCCGCTGTGACAGTGACCGGACGTAGAGGACGTAGTGGAACTTGCTACCTGCGTCAGCCTGTGATAGGAAAGGACCGTGAAGATGCCCCTCAGCCAGATGGGACTCCCTGTGGGAAGGCACGGGGGTAGCAGGCCAGCATGGGCTTAAGCCAGTCTGTTTCTGAGTGTGTGCCTCTGCCAGACAGCAGAGTGACAACCGTGTCCTTGGCATTACACAGCCTCCGCTTTGAGTATTAACCCAGTGCTCCTCTTCTCCTTAGGGTAGGTTTGCAGAAATGGTGATGCTGTGATGGTCCTCCATCTGTACTCATGCCTGGATGGTTTGTGGGAAGTGTATAGGGAAGTTAGTGACTTTGTAACTGTTGTTTTTTTTTCTCAAATTCTTCTTCTTCTTCTTCTTCTTCTTCTTCTTCTTCTTCTTCTTCTTCCTCTTCCTCTTCCTCCTCCTCCTCCTCTTCCTTCTTCGTTTTGGGCAGTTAACTGTCCTTACCGCAGCCATTGTGGTTGCCTAGCAACAATGGGCAGCAAAGCCGTGCCAGGGATTCCAAATCTCTAAGAAATGAGGTTGGTTGGTGTCTGTCCATGGACAGAGGATCCCAATGGGCTTGGCTTAAGATGGGAGGATGTCACAGTAAGAAAGTTGTAATCCCAGACTTTGAAACCCCGGGGAGATGCAGGTGAGTCTTCAGTTCCTTCTGTCCAAAATTAGTCCATGGAAATTTCTGAATGAAGTAACCTTCACTCCAGACTTCAAAGATAACCTTTCTTTAAAGTCTGGGGGAAAACATCAAAGAAATTTTTTTTTCCTTTTCTGATGAATGACCTTTCTCTATGGCCAAGTCTGTCTTCCCAGATCCCAGAGCAAAGCCCGATGTAGGATGTGTTTCAATAAGTGCTCTTGTCAAATGAGTAAAAACGTTATTCAGGTGCGTTTGTCAGAATCAAAACTCTCCCGTCCCTAGGGTACTGAAGCATCCAGCCAATTTTTCAGAAACCTAAAGAAACAGCAGTACTCTCCCCACGCACCAGCTAGGATGCTCACAGATATGCTTGGGCTCTCCTTCTCAACCTGTTTCCTAAGTAGAAATTAGCAGCCAACTTTGAACACAGGGATGGACATAGAGACGGCCTCTTTCGTTGATCTGCAGTCAATCACTGGCAAACTTACATGTGGGCTCTCTACGCATTTCCCCTTCAAATATAGAAATAGCTTCTGTTTAGAATTGTCTTTTTATTTTTCAAGACAGGGTTTCTCTGTGTAGCTTTGGAGTCAGTCCTGGAGCTCACTCTGTAGACCAGGCTGGCCTAGCTTGAACTCACAGAGATCTGCCTGCCTCTGCCTCGCAAGTGCTGGGATTAAAGGCGTGCGCCACCACTGTCCAGCTTTGTCTTTCAAATCTTGAACGAGATAATTGTACCCTTTTTGTGGAAGTTGTCTCCTGAAGGGTAGTTTGCTGTGTGGGGTGTGCAACTATAGCCTTGGTTTCTCCCTCATTTGCCTTTAGACTGTGTCTTCCTTTTAGTGACTGTGAAAAGTGAGCTTTGCTTTTCACTTTAGACCTGAGGTTCCTGACTAGAATGGAGAACTCACTATATTCTTGTATTTTTATGTAAAAAAGTCTTGTTTCAATGTGTAATCTACAAACCTCCAAAGATACACCTCCTCATTTTATTTTCCACTTTGAAAGAATGAAACTTAGCAATTTCTCATCATTTCCCTGAAGAAATCGCCTAATGGATTGATATTTTGAGGTGCAGACAATTAGGAAGGTGGACAGCATGTCCAGTGGTTATCAACTGTGACACGAACAAGCCAGTGTGAAGCAACAGTGATGCCCAGGGCAGAGCAGGACACTGCTCTCATTGCCAGGTGTCCTGTGGGCTCTTGTTCTCATATACAGAGCCAATTGTGGTGTGCAGGGACCATCAGGGCTTCTGGGGTGAAGACAGGGAAGTGTTCTGCTGCCATCCTCACTCAGGTGGGTTTAGTTTAACAGTTTCTCTTCTGAGCTGGTTCGAACTGGTCTCCTGATTTTGCCTGCCATTCTCCTTTTCCCTCTTCCCATTCCCTGGAGACAGACCCTCTCCCGCATTTTTTCAAACCAAATAGGAACTTGATCCTAACTTCTATAAACAAAGGAGGGTGAGATCTGGGGTGCCTACAAATCCAAGGACCAGAAAAGCATCTTCTGAGGACCTCCTGTGAGAACGGGTTGATCGCCTGCTGTCCTAACAAACCAATTGTGCTAAAACCATGGATTCACATAGCCACCAATTACTGCTCCAATGTAAAAAGCATGGAGGAAAAGCCTAGCAATCAGACACATTGTATTAAATGGAAAGAGATATCTATGCTCTGGTAAGGTATTGAGAAAAAATGAACTACTTCCAGCCTCGCGTGATATCACTAGACTCCATGCCATGCATATTTAATGAAGCTTTTCAGTTTTCTTGTGAATCCTGAAACAAGAAAAAACGGAGACAAGAACAAACTCAGAAATATATTTGTTAATTCCACCTTGTTTTATCTCAAGGCTAATAGACTTGCTGGAGCTTTGTTTAATTATTATACATGTCTCCGGTGTGTATGCTGAGTTACTATGGTTACTCTGAGGCTATGACTCATGACCTTTAAATGTTATTGTCAGGTGGCCAAGGCCCTCTTGTTTTGAAGTCAGTAGTCTGGTTTCATGCTTTATGAAAATAGGGTGGGTTTTGTTGTACATGCATGGCTCATCAGAGTAAACCTACTGAGTATGTTCTGCTCAAAAAAGCTTAGCATGCTGTTGGGTGAATAGAGCTCGGTACTTGCTTCCTATAAAGGTGTCACTGAGAAATTAAGAAAACACGGGCACACAATTATATACATCTTTAAATGTAACAAGGGCTATAAGAGAGCTATCTAAATACTGCTTGTGGAACACGAAGGGTCCAAGAGGCTCCTGGAAGAGGGAGTGTTGAGTGTGGTGTAAAGAAGTGACATCCTTCGGCAAGACAAGAGAACTCAAACATCTCTTAAGAAGAAATGGTGGAAGCTCGTACTCTGGAATCATATGATACAGTTCCCAGGCCCCTCAGCTGGGTGAGGCACACTGCTCGAAGATGAGGAGAGATGAAAAGTGAAAATGCCCAGATCCTTAAGTTCATGCAATGCTGCGTGTTGATGTTCCCAACAGCTGTAAAGAAGAGGCTACTCTCCACTCTGCCAGATAGGAAGCACCCAAATACCATGCTTTACTGGTGTTCGCAGCATTCAAGAGAAGCAATTACATTTCGTAGAACTCACGTCTTCTCCCATTAGGTCTCATTGATTGCTTTGTGGACCTTTTTAAAATGGTGCTAATATCTTTAAAATGTTAGACAAGCAAGCAGTAAACACACAAAGGTGAAAATGGAAAAAGTAGATTCACTTCTTAAGGTAGAAACTGAGTAGGCTGGCGTTCTAGAGGAAGGCTCGCCAGCTGGCAACTGTGCAATTGAATGTGCTAACTGCCAAAGCCTGTTGAAGTGCTCATGTGCCCATTGATTTTTCCCATCCGTGTTAACCAACCTTTCAGTCTCAGTGGCTCATCAATTGATTAGCACGTGCAAGACGCTAAATTTGATCCCCCAACACTTGCGTGGAGAAGTTGCCAAGGACAGAATAACAAAGATAAGAGGAAATGGTATCCTACACGTTTAAGGAATGTACCCGGTCCGTTGTTATGGAAGACACATAATAAGGAAGTAAGCCATGTACAATGTCGGGAAGTGGTGACATCAGCAGGGGGACAGTCAAGTGCAGTGAGGGGAGACTCTGACTGTAAATCGGATGCACATGGCTGGTCCAGGGAGAAGATGGTATTTGGGCAAAGACAGGAAGGAAAGGGCTATAAGGCACATGGATCTGAGTGTTTTTCGAAGGGTGAGGGATGCCTTGGGAGCCAGGCCAAGAAAATGTTTCTAAGAAGAGGCAATGAATCACGTGAAAAGCTGTTAAGGTGATTTGCCGCAGGACCAGGGTAGATAGCAACGAGGGCAACTTTGGTGACAATGCCACGTTACCATGGATTGGTGCTAGGAGAAACCTGATAGGAGTGGCTTTAGCTAAAGAATACGAAGAAAGGAATTGGGGGCAATAGAAAAAGAATATTTGCATTGAAGAAGGTTAGAAGTAAGCCAGGCTTTAATCCCAGCACTCGGGAGGCAGAGGCAGGTGGATCTCTGTGAGTTCAAGGCCAGCCTGGTCTAGTTCCAGCCAGTTCCAGGACAGGAACCAAAAGCTACGGAGAAACCCTGTCTCGAAAATCAAAAAAAAAAAGGTTAGAAGTAT
>NC_022020.1:43809136-43829052 GCF_000317375.1 Microtus ochrogaster
AAATTTTGGAATTCTAAACTCCTACTCTCTTTCAGCATGTCATCCAGGTCGGTGTGTAGGCCGATGTTTGGAAGTTGTCAGTCAGACACACGGCCACAAACCAGAACATCGGTAAGAAATAAACCTTGCCTGGTTTCTTTCCTGTTAAAAAAAAAAAAAGTAATTTAATTTAATATTGAAGTTTTCTTGATAAAGTTCAGTTTTCATATCTTATTAGTAAATATTTTTAAACAAATAGTAGAATGGTCTTTCCCAAATGGGATACTGAAGGAAAGGGAATAGGACGTTTCTGGGGAAGAAGATGGGAGGAGAGACGGCAGCTAAAAGGGATACGGTATGGCCTTTCCCATTTTAACGCGTCGTTGATGTCATATTGTCTTTGTGGCTCTACGATAGCTTAAATGTCCTGAGCTATTTCAAGCATGTGTTTATATATGAGGAAGTCCTGAGTTGAGACATGAGATAAATTCAACCGAGCATATTATTTGGTTTAGTTAAGCTTGGGTTTAAAACGCATTCAATTCCAGTTTGGGTCTCGTTCGAAGCTATTGAAATCGTTGTTTCTGGCCTCTGAGGTCTTCCATGGTTCTGTCATATACTGGGTACACTGGCCCTTTCTTTCCCAACCCCATCATGTCACTCTCTGGTCTTTGGATAAATCTAGGTGGTCATTGAGAAGTGGAAGCTGGGTGAGGCTTGGGGTTGGAGGATAGGATGATGCTATTTTTATGCAAGCGTAAGTTTTCCTGAAATTTCCCTCAGCCTCTCCTGGTTCAGTTTTAGAACTTTCCAGACTCTACTCAAAGGCCTTCCTCAAACTATCTGAGCTCTGAGTTAGAGAGGGTGGCATATTGTAAAAGTTTGGGATTCAAAACACAGGTCCAGGTTTAGTTTTCACCCCTAAGCTGTATGGCTGTACCCAGTTCCATTCATCTCTGTGAGCTTTACCTTTCACTTACAGCACTGACGATAGCGTGGCTTGAGTAGTCAACTTCCGGTGAGATGGGCGGGATATGAAAGCAGCTCAGCAAGGACCTAGAAAACCACGAGTGTCGTGGGAGCACCTTCTGCTCCTTCAGCCAATAGCCTTTAGATACCAGCCCACTTGGGCATGGTCTCTTACACTGTAAAAGCAGCTGTAAACGCTCCTGCTCTCTCTTGCTTCTGGCTCCCGCTTCTGGCTGCTAGACTCTGTTTCTGTTCGCACAGAGGACAGTGATCTGTAAGTTTTCCCCTTAAGTAAATAACCCCTTTATTATACATAATTCTGAACTGATGTGTGATTGTTTTGTGACTTACGTCATCACCTGACGCCCCAACAATGAGGATTCTGCTGAACTTACAGCACTCAGCATGCTGCAGTGCAGATAAGGAGTCTGCCCCCTTCCTACAATCTGTGCTCTCAGGATTCTCCCTGTGGTCCTGCCCTCTCCCTAGCACCATGCCTTAGAACAGAAATTCCTTTGAGAGATCTACATCCAGGACATCACCTTTGCACAAGTAGTTAAGATTATAAAATACTAACCTCTGGGCCTGGAGGGATGATTCAGTGGTTAAGAACACTTTCTACTATTGTAGAGGACTCTGGTTCAGTTTCCAGCACCCACATGGTGGCTCACAATCATCTGCAACTCCAGTTCCAAAGAATCTGATGTTCTTTTCTGGACTATATAGGTACCAGGAATGTACATGGTACCCAGACATGCATATAGACTCTGCACTCATACACATGAAATAATAGTAAATGTATCTTTACAAAAACAGAATTAACACATCTCTATTCTCTAGTGTTATAGTCCTAGACAAACTGAGCCTAGCTCTCAAATCTATAAACCATTTTCAGAAGGAAGAATGTTGTTAGAAAAGAAAATGTTAAGCGAAAATCTAACTCAGTTCATTAAATGGTTTTAATTAAAAATATAGTCTCTCTACATTGTCTTTTTCAGCTAGGTAGAAGAAACCTAATAATGAATTTTGATTTTAGTTAATGCAACAGTTTATGAATATATGGCCAAAAATGTCTCCCCTATTGCTTTTCTGTTTGAAGGCAACCTCTGAGTCTGAGAAATGGGATACTTCATGGCCCCAATGTCTGTGAACACTGCCCTTCCCTCTAGCTGTGTATATCCATCAGTATCTCCTTGGTAGCATCCACACTAATAAGGACAATGACCACATTAGAATTCTGCCTGGGGCTCCCAATTAGCTTCCCAGAGTTCAGAATCTATCCCTTTCCAATTTAAAGTTGACGTGATTGGGATGTCTAGGACTTGGAGGAGCCAGCTTTGCTTTCCTTCCTGTCTTTTTACATCTCTAGAAGGTTACACCTTTAGCTGGAGGAAGTTGGGCTCAGAGACCACAGAGGCCATGGCATATCCATCGTTACTGCTACCCCCTCTACCGCACAGTTCTGTTAAGTCATGGAAAGTTTAGGACAGAATACCTCAGAACACATATGTAGCATGAGGCACAAAAAACACGGGTGATATTCAGATGCATCTATTATGTCATTCGTTTTAGTTTGGGCAGGGAAAAGAAGGTGATAAGAAGGATGAAATCTTTCAGTTGTGTGAGGTCCATGCAGGCATATCGGCACATACTCTACCTGTCGGTCACACTGACATGGACATGTGGCTCTTCTTTGCTTTTAGGGGACTGTCCTTTTAAAGATTTTAAGTTCCACATCCTTTGGTGAGCTGTGAATTCAGAAAAACACGGACTTTATTTATTAGTCTCCTCAAATCTGTAACCCAATTTCAGACATCTAAATGACACTCTGTCAATTATCATTTGAAATAACAATTAAGAGCTAAGGCGCAGACCTAGAGCTGGGTGTGCCCCTCATACTGCTACAGCATCACATGAATGGAGTCCAAAACCATCACCATTAATAGTTCTTAACTATTAAGAAATGGTGATTCGGGGAGGCTCAAGGAGCTTACAGGTGTGAATGGTGAAGTAGAATGTGTTCGCATTTGATAGGGACATTACAGGACCATCTAATGGGAGGTTGATTCACTTCTAGGCTACCAGGAGGCCACCATGTATCTCAAACTATTCCTTTGAGCCAGTTAAACAATCAAGATGTTATAGAAAAGCAAGAGAAGAGAAGTAAAATGTCTTTGCTCCATTTTATCACCTGACAGAAAACACTGGAGGATGTAAATTATCTTGTTTCAAGCTGTTTAGGAAATAAGAATTTTATCGTACAGAGGGTTGGCCTAAAAATGTTTGGGATTGTTCTCCTCCAGTTAGTCTTGAGAATCCTGGCAGTGGGGAATACTAATAGAGAGGCACACCCAGAAGCCAGAATATGACTGTGGGTTTAGGCACACTAAGATTATCACAAATCTATTTCACTTCCCAGCTATAATTCAGTGACAACTTCATTAAAGAATCATTAGTTTAGTGTCAAAGACACAAAAGATCTTTGGGGTTTTTAATTTCTATGGTTGGGTTTACAAGATGACCTGAAGTTATCTAAAGGAACCTGCATTGAGTGAAGACAGGAAGAGATGCTCTAAGTCATGTCAAGTCGTTGGCTCTGGGCTTCCTGTAACAGTTGGTCTGAGAGCAGCAGCAGCAGCCAGTTTCCCACTTCCTCCAAAATTTCACTTTCTACAATGAGATCTTTTATAAGATCCCTCCCTTTGATGAGCAGAAGTTCAAATCATTAATGAATCAAGGTATCAACAGGCCCCTGCACTTTGAAGGAACATTGTTCAAGGGATTTCAAGGCCCTTTTATTCTTCAAATGAGAGCAACACACAGACCTGTAGTTCTATGTATATTAAAATAGAAAGATTTGCCAGGATTCTAGAAAATGGGCTAGATTTCAAAGTTTTCCACTTTAATAAGGAAAAAGTAATAACTCAGGACATTTGCTCTGCCTGCCTCCTTCTTCCCTTTCTTTCTCCCTTCCAGTTTCTCTTCCAGAGTCATAACTGAGAAATGTAAAGAGCACAGGTTTTGGTGCACAGTTGGCCATGTGAGGCCGTCCTCTCAACTAGGATCATAGAACTGTCCACCAACCCTAAAACTCTGTCTCTAGTAAACCCCCCCTCCACCCCCAGCATTTCCCCGAGCTTCATATACAGGAAGCTGCAAAGTAGGTACCCTTTCCATCAAACTCTTTGGCTCAGAAAAAAAAAAAAGTTACCTTGTGGTCCGTTAGTGTTTCAATATGTCAGCAGGACATTCTTACTGTGGACTCAGATTCCTTTGTGTGGGATGTGCATCTGTGTTTATCTTTTTGCCTGTCGACTGATGTTTGGGTTATTTCTAGGTTTGGGTTCTTGCAAATGACGCTAGGGATGGTCATGGCTGGTTCTTTGTATGCACATATGGTTTCATTTCTTTTGGGTGAACTCCTAGGACAGGAATGGTTGAATCACATGAGCATTCCAGTCTTTGTATGGAAATGATTCCCCGCCCCCCTCTTGGGCAAATACCTAGGAGTGGAATAGTTGAGTCAGATGATGTAGCTCTGGCTTATTTTGCTTAGCTGCTCAATTGTTTTGCAAAGCAGTTGCTGGCATTTTTGCACCTTCACCAGAGGCATGAGAAATTTCTATGCCTGTACATTGTTTCCAAACCTGGTAAAGTTAGCCCTTTTAATTTTTGTTTTTTAGATATTGAAATTATACTTCATTGTGGTTTTTAACTTGCATCTCCTTAAGTAACAAGTGATGTTAATTGTTTTACGTATCATCTTTCTATCTGGCATTTAAACATTTTGTTCACTTGTATGTTGTATTGCTTGCTTCTCATCATTTGGTATTGAGATTTCTTTATTTTGTCATTCTGACAATTCTTTCTCCAGCCTTGGCTCATTCTCTTTGTTCAATTAACAGTGTTTTCAGAAGAGCAGAAGTTTTCAATTTGGTGAATTCTAATTTAATAATGGCTACTTTCATGGTTCATGCTTTTGGTATCTCATCTAAGGAATCTTTGCCCAAAGGCACAGATATTTGTTCCCAAGATTTTGTCTAAGGGTTTCATAGTTTGGGGTTTTATAATTAGGTCTAAGATCCATTATGAGTTCATTTGTCTGATAGCTGAGTTTCTCTTCAGGAATTCCCTTCCGTTGGAAGCAGTTGCCTCAAATTCAGAGACAGATTTTCCGTGACAACTTGATGCGGGGCTTCTGAGCTGTGGCTTGAACCATTCAGTTGTGATGGCCGACTTGCCAAGCTGCCTTTGAAATGAGCTGGGGCTCCATTGCCTTCTTTCCATCAGCGCCATCTTTTATCAGACCTCTGTGGACAGCTCTCTCTCTCTCTCTCTCTCTCTCTCTCTCTCTCTCTCTCTCTCTCTCTCTCTCTAACTCAGTTTGTTTTCACCCTAACTTAACAAGGTCACAAAATCAAAGTTACTGGTCAGCTAATGAGGGAGATTTTGCAAGTGAAAATTCGTAAGAAGAGTTAATGTCTTTTTAAACTTTATTTATTTTTACATACCAACCCCAGTTCCTCCTTCCTCTCCTCCTGCTCCTCCCCTTTCCCCCCACCCTACCCCTATCTGTTCCTCAGAGAGGTTAAGACCTCCCCTGGGAAGTCAACTAAGTCTGTCCCATCACCTTGTTGAAGCAGGACCAATTCTGTGGTTCCCCCCATGCCTAGGCTGAGCAAGGTATCTCTCCCTAGAGAACAGGCTCCATGAAGTCAGTTCATGCAGTAGAGTTAGATCCTGGTCCCACTGCCAGTGGCCCCATACACTGCTCAAGCCACACCACTGTCACCTGTACTCAGGGGGCCTATTTCGGTCCTATGCAGGCTTCCCAGTTGTCAGTCAGGAGTCAGTGACCTTCTACAAGTTTGGGTCAGCTGATCCTGCGGGTTTCCTCATCATGGCATCATGGTCTTGTCTTGACTCCTTTGTTCATACTATCGCCCCTCCCTCTCTGCCTGGAGCTCGGCCTGGTGGTTAGTTGTGGATCTCTGCATCTGCTTCCATTTGTTTCTGGAAGAGGGTTCTAGCTTTTCTGGGGTCGTGGACTGTAGGCTGGTTATTCTTGTCTAGGTGTGTGTGTGTCTGGTTTCCACTTACGACAGACTATAGTTTTCTTTTCTGGTCTGGGTTATCTCACTCGGGATTTTTTTTTTCTGGTTCCATCCATTTGTTTGCAAATTTAAAGATGCCATTGTTTTTTTGCCACCAAATAGTTTTCTGCTGTGTAAATGTACCACATTTTCTTTATCCATTTTTCCCTCGAGAGACATTTGGATTGTTTCTGGATTGTGGGAAAGAGGGAAATCAGGAAGAGAAACGAACTCTTGTTAACCACTCAGAGAAGTCTTTTTTGACGTTTTAGTGAATACCTTTGTAAACATGAAGCAAATGAGATATTTCATTAAAACAAGCCATGGTGATAAACCTATATTTGATCTAAAACATTTTCCCACAAAAGAACACAAATACGCAGGGGAGTGAAAAAGGAGAGGTGTATTAGTTAGATTTTGTCAAAAGACACAAGCTAGAGTTACCTGAAAAGAGGGAGCCTCAGTTGAGGGGTTGCCTCCATCGGATTGGCCAGAATAATGATTGATGGGAGGGCCTAACTCACCTTGAGCAGAGTCAGCCTGAGCAGGAGCTGGTCCTATGTTATCCTAGAGGGGTAGCCGAGGAAACGAGTAAACAGTTCCTCCATGGTCTGTGCTTGATTCCTCCTCCTAGGTTCCTGCTTGCACGTACGCATTCCCTGGCCTCCTTCACCGAGAGACTATGGTTGGGACATGGCAGCCAAGTGGCTTCTGCTCACAGCAACAGAAAAGCAAGCAGGCAGAGGGTTAAGAAGCATGGTGGGGAATGCTTGACATGGACGCTGTATCCGTGTAGCCAGCAGAAGGTTAAGAAGCATGGTGGGGAATGCTTGACATGGATGCTGTATCCATGTAGCCAGCAGAGGGTTAAGAAGCGTGGTGGGGAATGCTTGACATGGATGCTGTATCCATGTAGAACAGTACTCCTACATAATATGCAACTGTGTACAATAAACAGATACAAGGAAAACTTTCAAAGAATTCTTTAAAATCAACAAACAGCACATAAAACCCAACTTCCACTGAGAGAGACAACTGGAGTAGACGGGTGTTATTTCCTCCCCAGATCCTGGAAGTGGGATGTTAGTTAGAGTTGCCGGTCATTGTTCCGTCTTCTGCGTAGTGGCTTGCCCACTGAGCTCTCGTCATCTGGAAGCAGCTGGTTCCCCACGTTCTCTCCTATCCCGAGCTCCAGCTCTGCCCCCACACTCGTCTCACTTCACTGGGTCTAGATTCTCTAGCCTGGATTCTATACAGAATGCACTATACAGCAATTTTGAATTGAGTAGTGCGTAGAAAAGCAAGCATGACGGTATCTTTCGAATTGGTAGCTTCATCTTTGAGTTACTATGAAGCAAGATTGAAATGCCAGTTTGTTTTCATTTAATTTAACATTAAAGCTTTGAAAGTTATCTATTGCAAATGATTGATGTTTTAGTGTTTTGTTTATTTAAGTAATGGTATTTCCTCACCACAAAACCCATCCAACGTCCTGGACAGAGGGATTCAGAAGAGTGCCAAAGGCCCCCTGGGCCGATGATTCAGCTGAGCACACACTTCCAATAGCCACAGAAAAGAGGGGACAGATTGTCCATGAGAAGTGCTTCATCCAGCAGTCAGCATTGCTTCTGCCACTGGGCTGGAGAATGAAATCACGTGGTCCAAAACTACATCACAGGGTGAAGACCTAAGATTGCGTGAGGAGCCTGGGGGACATTTCAGCCATGTTTAGATGGACAGGAACTTCAACTCAAAACCAAGATAGAGTTGTAGGACCAGAATTCAGCCTGAGAAAAGAAATACTGTTGAGAGGCAAAGGAAAGAAGGAAGGAAGAAAAGAAAAAGGAAAGCATTAGCATCTCATCTTAATAATCAGTTCTGTTTAATTTGGGAATCATGGCCGTGAAAAAGACAGTTTAAAATGAAGGCGGACAAAGAACTGGAAAGGAAATGCTCCTTCCTAGGCCTTTGGAGATGACCTATTTCATTGTTCATTTCTTTGGTAGAGTAAATGTATAAGAACCAGAAGGTTCTGTCTTCACGCAAGTATGTTTTCATTTTTTTTAAATGTCAACAAGCAAAGAAATTTAGAAAACATGTGTCTTTGGAACAGATTGTTTACACACAGAATGTTTTTCAGAGTTCCCCCAGGAGGGTTCAGTGGAGCAAAGGACCTTTACAAATGGCAGCAGTGGATTGTCTGCGAAATGGTTCCATCAGGTGCCCAGGCCATATTTTTCCATCATTTGCTTCCTTCAAATGACAAAAAGTTCCAAATAACTGGTATTCTTTGGGGGTGAAGGACACTAGTGTTGCGAAGTGCAGACGTGTTATTTTCTGTGAAAGCGGCGGTGTTGAGACAGTTGTACGGACAGAAGCAGGAGAGAAGTTGCTTCTGGGGGACTGAGGGTTCCTCTGTGTTAATGCTTTAGATAAGACCCAACTCCACATCTAACTTGCTCCTCTTCTGAAGCAGGTGGAGTAAGGGGAAGTGTCTCTGGGGACGGCAGAATCAGTCAACCTGATTTGAGAACACACTTCTGTTGCTGAAGAAAATTGAAAGTTGGCAAAGATTTCCTCAAGAGAGCCAATCCTCCCCAAGTAGAAGCATTAGGACGTTATCCAACCCTGCTCTCCCGAAGGGGACAGGGGACGAGTGGCCTTTGGTGAGGAGCACTGCAATCTTGAGGAGAGGTTGTGAGAGAGCTGGTGAGCCCTGAGGCAGACGGTTAAGGATAAGAGACTTCAAGGCAAGGCATAGACAGGGTCGCCCTCAGCCTCTGCAGGCGGATGGGAGCTCATTGGCCTAATTTATCTTAATAAGTTAGTTAAATTGAAACTAGCTGCTGGTGATAAGAGCCAGAACCTCTCAATGAGAGCTGAGGTGTTTATGTTCAATCAGCTAACAGAGAAAATTGGCTAATTTAAAGCATGTTTTATAATTCTGATTAGTGAGCCGTTATCTCTACTCAGTGAGGGCTAAAGAAACCAAAGGATTCTCCAAGGTTGTCTAGTTGGTGGCTTCAAAGAGCTGACTTCTCAAAGCTGTGCACGAATAAACACATATGATGACAAGATAAGTTAGTTTCTGGAAATTCCCTCATCACCTTCCACTCTTTCAATCTATTTAAGGAGCAGTTAGAAATATTCAAAATAAGTGACAGAAAAATTATTTGTGCTATTTATTGCAACATAATATCTTTAAATCTGAAGTTTTTATATATAGGGCTAGAGAGATGGCGTAATGCTTAGGTGCAATTGCTGCTCTTGCAGAGGATGGGGTTGGTTTCCCAGCACCCAGGTGAGGTGGCTCCTTGTACCTTCAGCTCCAGGGGATCCACAGAGAAATGATACCAAGAGTGTGCTCTCTTTCTGCCTCTCCCATCCTCGTGGTACTGACATCTAAGAGTCTAGACTCCCATTGTCAACTTCCACCATGCTGTGGGAAATTGTTAGTTCATTTTTAGACTCTGGAACTTTGTTCTAGGCCTTATAAACTAAATACGCTTGATAAATTCCTGGATTACTCTTCTGAGTATGTCATTCCGTACCTGCATCCTTCATTCTCTTCAGTTAGAAAAAAAAAAAAAGAAAGAAAATTTTTATTGATTGAATCATAACTTCATACAAAGGGAAATTAAACTGTAAGGCATTTTTAAATTAAATGTGATCTGAAAACATTTTTGGGATTAAAACATTAATGGAATTAAGTCCTGTTTGCTCTTTGTTGCTTGGTTACTTTTACTTGGCTCAAATGCTGTGACTCTGTAACAGCCTTCTTCCTGGAGGGGCCAGAACTACTTACAATCAGTCATCTTGCAGTAGGTCCCTGTGGACCATGACCTGAACCCCAGTGGGTCTCCTCTTCTGTGGAGAGTGGGTTGACTTCCACGGGTGTTCTGGCTGTCCTTTCCTGTTAAAAAAGGCTGGAGAAAGAAAGTTATCCACAGTAATTTTCCTTGTTAAAGTGCCACGTGTCCTTCTGAGATTTCAAAGGTCCAAGTGGTAGAACTGGTTTGTGATTCAGAGCAAATGAAGAAAGCAAACTGTGGAGTGCATGCAGGTTTTCAAACCACTCAAGTTCTTATCCAGAGAGCTGTGACGCCACCATCTGTCTACCTAAATCACATCAATCCTCCTCCTTCTTCTTCTTCTTCCTCCTCCTCCTTCTCCTCTTCCTTGTTATTCAGCCATTTCCAGAGGAATCTAGGGGAAAAAAATAGATACTTTGATAAAGTAAAATTTAAACTTAGAACATCTCTGTGTCAAGTGAAAATTTTGGCGTCCATTCATTATCAAAAGATGGGGAAACTCTATTACACACCCTCTTGACAAAACAGAAAAGTCTACATTCTTGTCCCCAAACAGCACATGACATCACTTACTCTGTGTGAGAGTGTCTTTTATTGCTTTTGTTTGGATTCATGAGTTGAGAACATCCATAGAGAACTGTGATCTGGAGACTCGATGTTTATTCCATGTATATGGGTAATTCCACTCTCGGCATTGTTTTCTAAGCTTACCACCATCCAAGAGAAACAAACTGTAAGCTGTTCAGGAAATTCAAACTCTTCTAGTTTAAATTTTCTGTTAACCAATTTCAAGTCTTAAAAGTTTAATTTAAATACATGATTCATTTTATTTAGCCTAATATAGCCAAATTCCCTTCACTTTGACACAATAAAAAATTAATCAATAAAAAAAATTAACAAGATACATTGCATTCTTGTATGATGGACTAAGTTGCCAGAACCTGGAGAAAATTTTCTACTTAAAACACATCTCAGGAAACAAAACAAAACAAAACAAAAAAGAAGAAGAAAAGAAAAAAAAAGGAAAAAGAAACAAGCAGTTTCAAGAATTGGAGAGCTGCGTTTGGTCAGGGCATCTTTCGGGAAATGGTGGCTGGTGTCAGGTAACCTCCGCTTCTACATGCATCTTTTGGTTTTTCTAAAACTTTGGAGATGTTTCCTCTGGGTCAGCATTCTTCTTTTGTGCAAAACTTTTGGGAAAATTCTGGATTTTTTTTTTTTTAAAAAACTGAACTGACTTCAACAGAATCTGAAGCAGATCAATAGAGTGGTGGCTCCCCGTTAATGCCTTCCGGGATATGCCACACACTGTTGGCAGTAGAGAGGAGCTGAAGATGAAGATGGTTTCAAACCCATTTCGATGAATTGTCTGTCTAGACTTCTCTATCATTTACATTTCTGTTTTCTTCCTGGTATATTTTAAAAGCCATATCGTTTGCTTGTTGAGCATCTGGCTATAGTTCAAAAAGTTACTTTCTTAAAAATTTCACCTGGTAATCTTCCAAAATTGCTTTTAAATAGAATTCTTAAACTGTGGGAATAAACAATACAGAAGGTGTACTCAAACACTTAAATAATACCATAGTTTATCAAAAACACATTAAGAAATTTCAACTCTTATTCCTTGCCTTATAAGAACACATGTTTTTGCTACATTATAAACATGTTTTTCGTGTAATTATTTACACAACTTTAGTAATGCAATTTAGTGGCTGTAGGATCAGAACTGGTTCTTTTTTTTAAAAAAAAAAAACAACTTTAGTTCTATTTTATTTCATGTGTATGGGTGGTTTGCGTATGTGTGTATATGTGCACCACCTGTGTGTCCGGTGCCTGCGGAGGCAAAAGAGGATGAGTTCCCCTGAAGTGGAGTTTTGGGTGGTTGTGAGCCACCATGTGGTGCTTGTGACTAAATACCAGTTCTCTGCAGGAACAGCAAGTGTTTCTCCAGCCCCAAACTAATTCTTTAGACACACAAAAAGCACAGAACTATTTCTGCTTGTCTTCCCCTGTAGACTGTGTTCATTTCTGCTTGCAGTTCAGTAGTTGCTGCATCACTTACAATTTTAAAAATCACATCCAAAGGATGTAGCAAAACCCAGACAATTTGTCATGACCATTTATTTTTTTTTCAACTTGTGAAATGCCCTTCATTTGTTGATGTTGCATAGAAGATAATCTGCTCTGCCATTCACATCACAGCTCAACTTCATACAGGCTACACTCTGCGTCTGAAAAATGTCTGACTGAGCTTCAAGTCTGAAATGCTGGAAAAGGAACAGTTTGCTACAGTTTGTCCTATGTAACAATCTAGGCAATTGGGAGCCCTCAACAGTTCGAAGGCAATTTCAGCAGCAGTTGGGATAGATAGCAGGAATGGGGTAGAGCTCTTCTTCAGTGTGCTGGGAAAACACAGGCAGTGTTGGGCTAGCACACACGGAGGGATCTAAAGTGACTTTGGTTTTGCTCTCAGTAAACTGACCCGGCCTCCTCCGGGTCACTTTTATTGTTCCCAATGGTTATTGCCCACTATCCTTTTCATAATAAATTCATGACCACAGAAGACATCAGTCTGACAAACACGACACCAAGACCACCCTAGGTTTCCTCCTCTTCATCCTTTATGTGCGTCTGAAAACCGACTTTGATTGCAGGGCAGCTTTCGCAGGTCCAGACAGTTCTTCAGCCACCACAGCCATGTTCCCTCCCCCTTATGATATAGCCCTATTCAGGTCTGTCCTACCTGCATCCGCCTGCCCCTGTGCATTCCAGAGCACTGGGTGGAAATTCTTCTTTTTATTTTTTAAAATATGGCTGGAAATAATTAACAATGATATAAAATAATTGACAGAATCACCAAACAGAGAAATGTTTCCAACACAGGAAAAGTAAGGCCACGAAGATTCCAATTTTGTCTTAAAATTTTAAAAGGTACCAAAGAGCCTGATGTAAAACAAAAACAAAAAACAACAAAAAAAAAACCCTGCAAGACAGAATTAAGTTTGTTTAATTTTTCTAAGCAAATATATTGAAGCTTGTTCTTTGTTTACTGCCAAGTCATGAAGTATCAATTTTTACAAATGTAACTGTTCAGAAAAGAAACAATGTTCTAATTGGGTCCATTGAACTCTCTGAGACATGAAAGCTGGGGTCATAGGAATTAAACAGCGAAGGGGGTGGTGGTAAAGCTTCTTTAAAATTAATATTTCTTCCTGTCTTCCTTGAGCACACATTTCCATCTTGCAGGATAGCTTCCCCCAGGTTGTTTCTGCACAATTTCCTGAAAACCTGATTGTTTGTCCACAGCCCACTGTTCACTGTCTCTTCTCTCTACCTCCCCCATTTCCATAGTTGGCCCAGAGAACATGTCAATCAATCAATCAATCAATGAAGAAATGGGTTGAGGCTACTGGGTGACGGGAGAAGAGACAGGCTGTGTGTCTATCAGGTCCTACCCCCCCTCTCCCCAAAAGTTGCAGTTCTAAACATTTGCTCATTCATGGTGCTTTCTTTTGCTGTCTGAAGAAGGTCAGATCACACAGGTCCATGGTACCATAATCACCACATTCTGCAAGCCTTGTGTCCTGATTACCATCCCCTAGCCTCTGCTGGAGCTGTGAGCTCCAGAAGCTACATCCCAGAAACGCCAGCTTCAGAGCTTTCATTATTAATGGTTGCCATCTTGCTTACCACTGTGGGTCATCATGGAAGTCCTGGCCTGGAGGTATTGCCTCTCTTTTTCACGGATGAGAAATGGGAGTTCAAAACAATCAGTGATGTGAAGTCACACAAATGAGTGACACTTATTTCAAAGACCTCACACTAGGCACATTTATTTCGATAGCAACAGGCTCCTTTTTGCTATAATGAAGAGGAAATGGGTTATTGAAGATAATCTGGTGTTCTGAAGGTTCGTTAGCAAAGTCAGAAAATCCAGCCTGGGAATTGTGTCCATGACTCTGCAGTCTCATGACAAGCCTGGGACTTCTGCCTCTAGGCAGGGCCCCAGCATTGCTTGTCACTTTGCCTGAGTATAGAATATACCCCCAATGTTGATGTCACTGCCACCTCTGGAAGCAGCCTGCCCCTGCCTCGCTAACCATCTTCTAGTCTGCTTGCCATCTTTTCTCAACAACCCAGCCACACTGGAGTCTCAAGAGGATGTGTCTGACAGGGTGGATTTGTGTTACCCTACTAAATCTTGCTGCAAAGGAAATTTGAGAGGCCTTAGCTTCTCCTTCAGAGACCTAGAATTAGTCAGATGAGAAACTCTCCAAATACATGGGGAGACAAAAGTGGCCAAGCAGTATGGGGGATGTCCGCCCTGGGCTGAAGGTGAAGGGATGCTAGAGCTTCATTCCTCAAGCGAGGAAACTGAGGCTCACCAGAAGCTACATTTGTGTGGGCTGTATTTCCTGTTAGTATTCTTCTGCCTGCCTCTTAGAAGTAGTGGACTGGGAGACTTTGATAGAAGTGGAAATTTACAGCGAAAAAAATGAGCTTTTGTGCCTGTCCTCTGCCTGCCTTATCAGCCTGGAATGCTCTATGGAAATTGTTGCTGAGCTTTTATCTGATACAAAAGGGTGCATAACCCATTTCTCCTTCTGATCTTGGTTTTGAAAAGGAGAGAGAGTCTGTTCAGATGCCAGGCTTAGGAGAAAAAACTTTCTCATTATTCACCAAGTTCAACTAAGGATTTCCTTGCTGGATTTGGGGAACAGCATTGTTGGAGTATGGACATTCTTATCAGTGGAAGTTCACTTTCTTGAACATTTTAAAAATGTTTATATATTTATAATCTAAACACCATTGGCAGAAAAACATTTGTCACCCTCTGAACACTGTCAGTATACAGAATATAGTAATTTATACAACAAAACTAACTGGAAAGTTACAGACATCTTGGGCACACAGTTGTATGATCTCACCAGCATAGTGACCTGACGACTGTCCTTTCTATAGTCATGTCTATTTCCTCAAATAGTGACATTTAGTAGGGGAATGAATTGCTGGTTAATATGCCCATGTACTCAAAATGTAAACTTTTGTGTGATGTGTGAAAAAGATTCCGTCTCCCAAATATCTTAACCATTCAAGGCGAATGATGTGTTTTGGATAATTTTAATTAGAGAAATCAAATCCCCCTGACCCCAAGAATATTTGAATTTTTTTCCTTTTAATCTTGTGTAGCTTTTATCGTGTTGCATCTTCTTTTTCTCTCCTTGATTCTGACAGCAGTCTTTTGAAGTAGGTATAGGACAGTTGAATTTATTTTAAAACAGACTTCTCATGTTTTATGGGCTGGTGTTAGAGGTCTGCTTTCATTTTCTTCCTGAATTTTGTTAAATACGTACAGATGTTACCATTGGGATTAACTTTGAATTGACTAGCTCACCAGTGTTAATCAAAACTCTCACTGTCGCAAGTACCCTGAAATTTCTCATCATATAAAGTCAAAACTCCAGAGTCAGGAGGTGATGGCACACACCTTTAATCCCAGCACTTGGGAGGCAGAGGGAGGTGAATCTCAGAGTTCGAGGCTAGCCTGATCTAAGCAGTGAGTTCCAGGACAGCCAGGGCTACATAGAGAAACCCTGCCTCGGAAGTAGAAACTCCACACTCATTTAATAGCTACCTACTTGTCTCTGTGTCCTTTATATTTTAAATAAATGAAGTTTTCCGTAGCAGGAAATTTTGCTCTGTTTCATTCCTCGCCTCATTGTGAAGAGAACATAGCCTCACTAGGAAAGTCTTCAGTCTGTGGGCAAGAAGGTTGACATGGGTGATTGGCCAGTTTTCGTTTGAAAAACCAAGCGTGGTTTGGAAGGTGTGCTGTTTACTGAGCAGAAAGAGAAAATTATTTTCTTCTTTTGCGTGTGGACCATTTCCTGCAGAAGAAAAGATTGCTTGTTTACTCACCTGCATAATTTATGATTATATTACCCAAATCATATTGATATGTTTGTCCAGAACTGTGTTTATTTTACATAAAAATTCAAAGCATATAAAATATAATATTCCTTTCGAACAAAGGATTTACAATTAGCTCTGACACTGTAATGGAACTCATCCTAAAATTATATGCAAAAGTGTGCATACATGTGATTCAAGTGGGTGGAACCTTGAGGTTCATCAAACACTTACAGAAGTCTGTCAGTGTCCTACATCAAAATGGCAGAGACCACAGACGTAACCTTGAGATAGACCTAATGAAACACAATGTGAATGCAGGTGTCCTTGCGGCCAGACCCTGTTTGTAGCAACGTAAAGCATGGGAGGTATGGACTTTATACAATCTCTCCTGCTTTTGTTTGAGGTCAACGTTATTTGAGAGCAAACAGGAACAGGTTAGGGTGGCCGCTTACTAATTTAATTTTTTTTTTAAATTTTTATAACTTTTCAAAAAGTTTTTGAGCTTACGACTATATTTCTCCCTTCTCTTTCTCTTCTTAAAATTTTCCTATAGTACTCTCACTGATCGCCTTCAAATTCATGGTCTCGTCTTTCGTTAGTTGTTACTGCGTGTATGTATGTGTCTGCATATTCAAGTATGTTCCTCCACAGAACCCCTGCTCAGTCCATATGGTGTTACTTGTATGTATGTTTTCAAGGTGGGTGATTTGGTATTGGATAACCAATCGGTGTGCTCTTCCCTGGGAAAACCAAGTCTTAATCAAAGAGAAGAAAAAAATAGCCCAAAGGTACAGAATGATATATTATGAATCAACATAAAAGTGTTAGAGTAACTACTAACTTTTTCTTATTTTTATGTACAACCAAAGCCCAGAATTTATGTATGGACAGAACTTCCAAAGTACAAGTTTGTTGTGAGTATCAACCATGCCTGACTTGGCAATTTCCCAACCGCTCAATATGTAATCTAAACTAAATTTGTTTTTGAGCAGAATTGAAATAAGAATGAGCATACCAAGAATTTGGTGTAGGCCATTGTACTGGCTGGTTTTGTGTGCCAACTTGACACAAGCTAGAGTTATCAGAGACGAAGGAGCCCCAGCTGAGGAAATACCACCATGAGATCCAAATGGAAGGCATTTTCTCAGTTTTCCCCATTCCTCAGCGGGGGAAGGTCCAGCCCACAGTGGGTGGTACCATCCCTGGGCTAATGGTTCTGGGTTCTATAAGAAAGCAGGCTGAGCAAGCCATGTGAAGCAAGCCAGTAAGCAGCACCGTTCCATGGCCTCTGCATCAGCTCCTGCCTCCAGGTTTCTGCCAGGGCTGAGTTCCTGTCCTGCATTCCTTCAGTGATGAACAGCAATGCTGACCCTTTTCTCCTTAACTTGATTTTGGCAATGGTGTTTTGTTGCAGCAATAGAAACCCTAAGACAAATTGGTACCAGTGTAGTGGGGATGTTGCTGTGACAGACCTGACCATGTCTTTGGGAGACTGTGGAAGGACTTTGGGCTAGAAAAGCCAGCGAGCATTAAGAGCTCTGTGGGGTGTTCCATGGGCACTTGGGGGATAAGAACATTGAGAGCAGTGCAGAAGATGGATTCCTGGCTTGAGAAGTTTCAGAGGGAAGTTTAGAGAGTCTATCAGTGCCATTTGTTATTTTGAATTAAGACTCTGTGGTTCTGGTCAGCTGGGGCTAAAGAATCAGCTGTACATGACAAGTATATCTACTAAAGCAAAAATTTGTTTTACTGGGACACTGGATGCTGCTCAGCTGGAGCTAAGAAATTGATGGTGATTAAAAAGAGACCAACATCAACTGAGGTGAAATCTTCTGAGAAGTGCTTCCCCAGAGCACAGAGAAGCTGTGTTCCAGAGGTGACCAAGGTTGCCCCTCATGCTGGCAGCTTGACTTGAGAATGTGTAGGAATCATGCAGGTAGTACTGGTTTTGGAGGCATGAAGGGGTCATGGAGAGCAGCTGAAGCTTGGCACTGTGAGAGGTCAGGAGAGGCCATTGGTGAAGACGCAGCTTCAGTGGAAGTTGAAGGCCCAGGTCATAGAAAGAAGTTGAGGCTTGGCCACATGAAAAGATTCTATGAGAGGCTTTTGGTGAAAGCGCAGCCCAGTTACAGCAGAAGAACCCAGCATTTTGGAGATGCCAGCACCATGGGGTGACCACCATGATCAGCAGCAGCGGTGGAGTGGCGCCAGCCGGAGCCTAGAAGACGAGCTGTGTATGCCGAGGAGAGCAGAGCTGGAGAAGTGACCCCAAGCCGTTTGGAGGACCCAGAAGATGGTGAGAGGATCCCAGACATTGGACGGCTGGAATTTTGTTTTGCTTTGGTTTGCTCGTGACTGTGCCCTGATTGTTTCCTCTTAAAGAAAGTATTTTACTGGAGCCCACAGTGGAGAGACCTGGATTTTAAAGACTTTGGATTTTGTTTGGTTTTTTTTTGAGACAGGGTTTCTCTGTAGCTTTGGAGCCTGTCCTGGAACTAGCTCTTGTAGACCAGTCTGGCCTCGAACTCACAAAGATTCACCTGCCTCTGCCTCCTGAGTGCTGGGAATAAAGGTGTGAGCCATCACCACCTGGCTAAGACTTTGGATTTTTAGAGATTGGCTTTTTTTTTTTTTTTTTAAGGAACTGGAATTTTAATGTGTTTGAATTCGTAAAGGCTGTGGGACCTTTAAAGTGATTTAAAAATCTTGAGGATGGATAAGAATGGAACAGTTGTGGCTTAATAGTGTTGTATTTGTGTGTCAAGTTGACGAGGGGTCAGTTGTACTGGCTGGCTTTGTATGTTAGCTTGACACAAGCTAGAATCATCAGAGAGGAAGGAGCCTCAGCTGAGAAAATGCCTCCATGAGATCCAACTGGAAGGCATGTTCTCAATTAGTGAGCATTGGGGGGGAGGAACCAGTCCAGGTGGGTGGTGCCATCCTTGGACTGATGATTCTGGGTTCTATAACAAAGCAGGCTGAGCATGGGAAGCAAACCAGTAAGAAACACCCCTGCATGGCCTCTGCATCAGCTCCTGCCCTGTTTGAATTCCTGTCCTGACTTCCCTCCCTGATAAATAGTAATGCTGAAGTGTAAGCCAAGTTAACCCTTTCCTTTCCAACTTGCTTGTTGGTCATGGTGTTTCATTGCAGCAATAGACACTCTGAGACAGTCATCATTTAAAAGTTACTAATGAGGCTTCCAAATGACACCATCTTCCATGGTAACAATCTTCTTTTAAATTGAAACATGAGCCCACAATTCCCTTATGACGTCACTTTCCTCTGTTGGTGATGCTGTAGACTAGAACCACAGTCAAACCTGATACAGAACGCAAGGCTAATTAATCCTTAGAAATGGGTTTGGTTTGGTTTATGAGAAACCAAGCATCCCACACTCTCTGTCAGACAGATGACTTGGTGGATGGTAAGATCCACTTGGAACTGGTCCAGGAACTTGAGAAGCCATAATTCTGGAAAAGCTACCAACTTAAGCATTTGTTTCATGATCTATAGCCATCAGATGAATGTGGGGAGGGGGCCACATACATGTTTCATCAACCAGTGAGAGTGTTTACCTCAAAATAATTAGGGTAAATTCTCACAGGGTTGCAAATTTTCATCCCCCACCAAGAAAGCTACCAACATGCAGCAGTTCCTGCATATCAGATCTGAATTTTGGTAAAGATGAAAGACGAAGTTCATGAAGCAGGGTGGGGGAGAGAGAAAAGAAAGATTATGATCTGAGTCAAAGAGACTCCTCTATCGTGAAGAGCTAAGGCTTCCTGAGCAAAGTCTTTGCTCCTGCCCTTTTTGCTGTTGACAACTGATGTTGCTATCACAGGTCCAGACCCCAGGCTGGCCTCGGAGAAGCGGGAGTGGAATTCAGTTCCTTCTGACCGAGACTTCCCTTTTTATCTGGCGCTTCCCACCCCTGCCCCCTTCCCCTGCTTCCTTCCCTTTACTCTTTTCCAGGAAAGGCATTGGCTCTGCATCTGTCCTTCAGGTTCTCTAGTCCTTCGGCTCCTTACCAGGTGGGGAAACAGTCAGGAAAAATAGAAAAAAAGACATGAGGTCAGAGGTCAGGCTCTCTGTGCCACTGTCTCCACACTGGAGCAGAGGCTGTAATCTTTTATATATATATATATAT
>NC_022020.1:43829152-43830684 GCF_000317375.1 Microtus ochrogaster
ATTTATTATGTATACAATATTCTTTCTACGTATATGCCTGCAGGCCAGAAGAGGGCACCAGACCTCATTACAGATGGTTGTGAACCACCATGTGGTTGCCAGGGATTGAACTCAGGACCTTTGGAAGAGCAGGCAATGCTCTTAACTGCTGACTCTCCAGCCCGAGGCTGTATTCCTTACCTCCAGCTCCCGTTTAGATTCACCTGTGCTTACCACTTCCTTCCCTAACTGCCCTTCACAGGTCCTGTTTAGCCTAAGGCTGCCTGCCTGTCTAGACCTTGCCTCCCACCCTCTCTCGATGACGTCAGCAATGTCCACACCTTTAAACCGTTCCTTCAATTCGTTTTCCCCAGTTCCTCCTTTGGAACAGCCAACTGCTAGGACACACTTGCTTAGTTGAAGGATGGAGATTCAGGCACAGCCAAGTCCAGTGACACAATCCAGTCAGAGAGAGGACAGGACCTCCCAGATGAGAAGAGCGCCCCCTAGGCAGTGCCCTCCTAGCTGCTCCCTAGCCCATCCCAGCACCTCGCGCTCAGTCGTGTTGATGAAGCTTCATGCAGCCTCCAGTTGCATTCACTGCCGTGTTGAACTCTAATATCTTATTAAGTAGTTATAAGGCAACTCCAACACAGATGAACACTGTTTCATTGGAGACAGTGATAAAATTTCCACTGTGAGGGAATCCCAATCATGAAAAATGAGAGTAAAAGAATGATAGAAAAGTGTCTGTAATACCGGGCTCAGAAAGAGGGGCAAGTTAGGAAGGCGGATGTCAGCAAGGCCAGACCTGAACCTGCAGGCTTCTGAGCAGACGGCAGATCGGTGAAGACATAGAAGCCCAGGGTGTCTATCCGGCAGAGAGAAAAAGAACCGATGTTATCAGTGAAGAGACGAGATGCCAGACTGGAGGCTCATGCCCTGCAAACTTGGCTGAAAAGAGTTTCTAATATGGAAGGAAGTGGCTGTACCTCCAAGCAGGAGCCCTGCAGGGCTCCTGGCCTGTTAGATGTCTCAGATCTTAGGGACACTGTCTCTAAAACTGACCTGTGTCAGAATGCTTCTCTACAGAGGTAGATTCTATGACCACTTTCTTTTTAAGGACTGCACATGCATGTGTTGGCTGCACTAGACAGCTTAATCCCGTACCTGACAGAATTTTCCACCGCTCTTGTAATAGCACAAAATGTACTGGTGAGAATTTTTTTAAATGTTTTTCTTTTAAATCAACTAGAAGTTTTTAATACCAAACTGTTCTTTTTTATTTTTATTTTATTTTTTATTACTTTAAAAATAACACCAATCCAAATTCCCACTTCCTCCTCTCCTCCTACTTCCCTCCTGATCCCCCCAACCTTCCCTCTTCCCCCGCCAGTCCTAAGAGAGGGCAAGGCATCCTGCCCTCTGGGAAGTCCAAAGCCCTCCCCACTACATCCAGGCTGAGCAAGGTATGCATCCAAATAAAATAGGATCCCAAAAAGTTAGTACATGCAGTAGAGACAAATCCCAGTGCCATTGTCATTGGCCCCTCA
>NC_022020.1:43830884-43848826 GCF_000317375.1 Microtus ochrogaster
TGCTCTGATGTGGGTCGCTGTCTCTCTCTCCATCCGATGCCCGATGAAGGTTCTATGGTGATATTCAAGATTGTCATCAGTCTGATTACAAGGATGGTTGAGATGGAGGAAGGACGGATATGGGAGCAGGGAAGGAGATATCTTAATTGAGGGAGCCATTTTGGGGTTGGCAAGAGGCTTGGCTCTGGAAGGGGTTCCCGGGAGTCCAAGGGGAAGACCCCAGCTAGGACCCTGAGCAGTGGAGGAGAGAGTGGCAAACTATTCCTTTAAGTTGGTTTAATGAAATTATTAATATTTATTGAAGGTGTCATCTGTTGAAGTGCTTGCCTATTTTACTTGATTAGAGCTTTTTCTTTCTAACAGCCCCACCATCACCTAACCCCCAAGGCTATAATCTTGCCCTCTGCTACCTCTTCTCACCCCTGACCCTGGCAAGCAGAACTTCCTGGGACCGTGAACTCTGTTAGAGTCAGAGGCAGCATACATGGAAAGTATTGCTAAAAGAAGCCATTGTCAACACTCAGCGCGAAGGACAGCTTGCTCTGGTACAGCCTTCTCTGAGCCGCTGAGCCTCTGTTCAATCAACAGTTATTTATTTGGCTTTGGCTAAGGGCTCAGCAAAGTCCTGTGTGACCTCTGCACACACAGCCAGGCTAGGAGTAGAAAAACCTCAAGTTGTGTCCATTGGGACCTTCGACCAGCTCTCAAGGTTTGAAGAAGTTTGATGGATGACACAGAAGAGTTAAAGTCATCTGAGGACACAGAAATAAAGTCAGTAAGAGCTAGTGAGAGAATAGAAAGTACCCAGATAGATTAGAGGAAACAAGGACAGACAGGGAGAGAAATACATATTTTCCTCTAAACTCAAGTGAGAATCTTCTACAACCCCAAACACGTCTGTACTCAGTTTCTGTATGTTTGTTCCATTAATAAACTTATCAATCCAAATACACGCTTACTTGTGTAATTGCTTGGCACTTTACTGAAATCAAAGAACATGTTTGATGATAAAAATTATTTACTAGTATTTTAGTTTAGTCATAACTATATGTGTTTGGAGTGACTTGGCATTTATGTAGAGATATTTAAGACCTAAAATTAGAAATAGGAACTATTGAGTTGTTGGAACTTCTCCATTAGGAAACCGCACCGTCTTATGTAAACACAGTGTTATAACTTTCAGTTTTGCAGGATGGTATCATGCAGTCATCTCTTTATTAATTATCATTCCCATGCTTATTTATAACATGCTTTGATCACGTTCATCCCGTTACCTTTTCTTATGCCCCCTCCAGCTCCCGCTTTCCCCGTTCACAGCCCTACTGTCCCCTTTACTTTCAAGTCTCCCCTCCTTCCTCCACACATGAGAGAAAATGTGTCACACTTTGAGAAGGCCTTATGTGACATAACAAAATGATCTTCTGTTCCATTAATTTTCTATCGATGGCATAATTTCACTCCCCTTTATGGGAAAATAAAGCTCCACTGTGTATATCTGCCACATTTTCTTTATTCGCTCATTCATTGATGACGTCTAAGCTGATTTTGTAGCGTGGGTGTTGTGACCATCATTGCAATGAACATGGATATGCATGCAGGTCTCTCTGTGGTATGCTGACTTGGACTCTGGGCATATACCCAAGCTGGATGATGTGATAGTTCTAATTTTGTTTTGAGGACCCTCCATGCTGACTTTCACAGTGTCTGGGCTAATTCCCATTTCTACTAGCAGGGTCTAAGTGTCCCCTTTTACTGCATTTTTGTCAGTCTTTTGTTTTCATGAAATAGATTGATAATTAGTACCATTCACCTGTCGGTTTTATGAGCAGTTCAGAAGTGTAGTGTTTACAAGGGCTTATCCTCGTAACTTAAGCCCCATCTCTGCTTTTCTGCCTTCCAAACCTATGAAATGAACAGCGACTAACTGCATCCTAACTTTGCAGGGCTTCTGAAACTCAGAGTGCCCCTCCAGTCAAATCTCATAACTTCATGTTTTGCTTATTCTTAACTTGATTTTTGTTTTTTATTTCACTAATGCCGTTGCTTCTTTTTGAGACGAGCTTGCCATTGTATAAGCTTTTTCTTGTAAGACAGTGAGGGGCACACTTGGGATGCTTCAGGAAGTGGAGAAGGGAAGCTCGGGCCTGGGTGCAGACGAGGGGACAGACTGTATTTTATGGTTCACTGAGGCTGTGCTGAACTCTGGAATACACGATGAATTCCCAAAATTGTTTATATGAAAGCCCTCTGTTATTGAATCTTTAATAACACTTGATTCTGCTTAGTTTTGACCTTGTGGAGCTTCTCTCTTACCCGTGTGGCTGCATTTGTTGTTGGAGAAGTTTGGAATGTCTGGAGAAAAAGGATGAAGAATGTACTCACTGATCTTGACACAAATTTTAAAATTTTTCTCCTGAGATCAAACTTCAGACAAAAGGGTTATTTATTTATTAAAGATTTCTGTCTCTTCCCCGCCACCGCCTCCCATTTCCCTCCCCCTCCCCCAATTAAGTCCCCCCCTCCTCAGCCCGAAGAGCAATCAGGGTTCTTGATGACAGAAGTCTAGAGCAGGGTTTCCCACAGTGTTGTGCGATCATCAGACCTCTTGATGATTTTCCCTTTCTGCCTAAAATGCTGGACGGCTTGTGTTTATCTCTGGGTATAAATATCCAAGAAGCTTGGTTTTGAAGCTGCTTTTTTTGAGAGAATCTGAACCCATTAAAAAAAAATATATCATTGTTAGGCGGGTGGTAGTGGCACACACCTTTAATCCCAGCACTGGGGAGTCAGAGGCAGGTGGATCTCTGTGAGTTCAAGGCCAGCCTGGTCTTCAGAGTGAGTTCCAGGACAGGCCCCAAAGCTGTAGGAAACCGTGCCTCAAAAAACAAACAAACAAAAAAATCGTTGTTACATTATATACGTACATACATTTATAAACACATCCGACTGGAGATCACTTGGTGTTGCTCCTATGTGTTTAGGGCTGATCTCCTGAGAGTGGAGAACCTTTCAGGGGTCTTGTCCTTGAAGACTGATTTTCGTCACAGCAGCCATTAGTTGCTGCAGCTCTTCTGTGGAAAGAAGCTTTGGAGAATCCCTCATTTACTCTGACATGTCCGTTGGTGCTGTCATTGTTTCGGGTCTTACTTAGGCAACCACATTGTTGCAATTTCAACAGCTTCCCTGTCATTTATAGAAGACACAATATCAACCCTCTGACTCTTAAACTCCCTCCCTCCCTCCCTCCCTCCCTTCCTCCCCCTCCTTCCCCCTCCCCTCCTCTCTCTCTCCTCTCCTCTCCTCCTCTCCTCTCCCTCTCTTTCTCTCTCTCTCTCTCTCTTTGTGGGGATATTGTAAAATGCATCCACTGGGACTAGGCCCTACACAATCAGTTCTCCTCTGTATTTTGACCATTCATGAACCCACTCTTGAAAATAACGGAATCACCCTGGTGTAAGAGGGCCTGGTGACTCAGATGGCCTACACTATCACTGTGCTAGCCTAAGATGGTCCCCCCTACAGGCAACTGTTGGAGAGAGCTATGCAGCTGTGCACGGCAGACTTTGGTCTAGAAGACAGAGCTGTTGTATCCTGGAAACATTTCCTTGTCCTGCCCCTCTGGTGGTCCCTTGATTTCACTAGGCCAGCTGCAGAGCCTCAAGACTCTATATCCAAACAGGATGGTTTTATCTTAAATGACTGGTTCCATTTGCCACCAGATGGCACTATAGTATTACCAGGAAATGCACACATGTTAAACCGATGGCGTCATCAACCAGAGGGAAAAACAAAGCCGCTATCTTTAGAGTCTATAGGACCAGAGTTTACCCTTTGTAAGCTTGATCCGAAACAGCTGCGCAGCCAGAGCATCAGCAGGAAAACAACACAGACCCCGAGAGTTCAGAGTGCTTGCTCCCACTGTGCTTTCTGTTCTAAGTTTTCAAACTGACCTGCGAATAGCGTTGCCGCATTAGCTAGAAAATGGTTAGGACATTTCTCAAGGCTTGGTGTCCTGTCTACAACTAGATTCTATACCAACTCTCTACTCATCCCATAGCTGGTAGAAACTTTGGCGTGATTTTTGAAAGGTTTGTGTCTGCTGGTTTGGATCTTATTAGCTAGGCTGTGTGTGGGAAGAGTGAGCTCATTCTCAACCGTGATAGCCCTTGCTCGTGCCTCTTGGAACAGACAGGCAAAAATCAAAGGGCACGCATATCCCTGAGTTCAAACGACCTTCCCGAAAGATGAGTGTTCAACACACAGCATGTAGGTGGTGCTTCCCATCATATGTGACAACACACAGCATTTAGGTGACATTTCCTATCAGATGTGAAACTTTGATCCCAACCTCTTGGAAAACAAAAGTTGCAAATGAACCGAATTCTACCACGGGCAGTTTTATTCCCATGCTCTGAAGTTGTTCCTTGTTCCTCATTTTTTTGCCTTCCCTTTAGAATGAGTTGTTGCTCATAACAATCTGTACTTTGTTGGTAATAAGAAAAGATTGGTATGAGTCTACAAACAAAACTTGTCCTTAGTTCAGAAAATTGTTCAAAACGTTCTCAGGAAATTATTCTTACCAAAAACAAAAACAAAACAAAACAAAACGAAAACCTTGCTTCTTGCTTCTTGTTTTGAAGGAAGACTTACCAGTCAATAGACAGGCGGCGTTTACCTTGGAACAACTGGAACACTTGGAGACTTGCCTGAAGGAAGCAGAAGAGAAGGCTAATGCTCTATTGGAACAGGTAATACCTGTCATGGGGACGGGAAAGATCTGCTGCTTGGGCTGCCGCACAGCAAGTTAAATGCTTTAGCCTCTGTCCCATTGACCCAACACAAGTGCACACACACACACACACACACACACACACACGTACATATACACATCTACACATAGAAATACACACACACAGGCAAACACATACATACAGACAAATGCAGTCACACACACAGACACGCACACATGCACATATAGACAAACACAGAGACACGCACACACACAGAGACACACACACCCACAGACACAGACATGCACACACAGACACAGACATGCACGCGCGCACACACACACACACACATACACACACGTCTCCTTTGTTTTAGTCTAACAACACTTCCTTTAATCTGTAAAGAGCTTTTTCAGCCTCTAAAGCCTTTTCATTTTCTGCATTTTTGTGCTTTATGTGGTTTTTCACTCACTGAAAGCCCCTCTGGGAGTTGGGTGGGCCTTTCTTAAATAAGTGGTTTTCCTGAATAAGTAATGGATATTCACATTATAAATAGATAAACTCAGAGGTGAATGAAAACCTAGCAGAACCACACATTTTTCTTGGA
The DNA here is from genome assembly GCF_000317375.1 of Microtus ochrogaster. NCBI lineage: Eukaryota > Metazoa > Chordata > Mammalia > Rodentia > Cricetidae > Microtus > Microtus ochrogaster. The sequence continues at coordinate 43,836,222 of NC_022020.1, forward strand.
TTGTTCTAGGAAAGTTTGCTCTGGAGAGAGGTCTTCAGATAATGGCTTCCCTCTTGGGTTTTGTAGAATTAAGCAAAGCAGGTCATACGTGGTGTTTAGCTTACGTTGACTGGACATTGTAGAGCAGGTGTTCCCTGTATATGGCAGGCCTTGATTTTAGGCACAGTGGATATGGCTATCATAAATTCTCAGTCCAGGGCTGGTACCATTTCCTAATGTATCACATTTTGAAAACAAACAAATAAATAAACAATGTAATGTTTGTTGTCGTGAACTTAGAGTGCAAATCTTCCCAGAGCTGGGTCTCCCCACTTGGCACAAGTGACTGGAGAGAAAAGGACAGGGGACCCTGGAGGTTGGAAATCTGTATTAATTCTCATGACTTGATGGACTTCAATAGACTTGGGGAGACATTATTTCATGAGGCTTCTAGGTTAACACAGGTACTTACACATTTGAGTCTTACCGGAATGTTTCCAGGGGCTTGTAGGAAGGGAGCATGCGTGTCATTTCTTCTCAACCTTCAAAGCAAACGTAGTGTCTGGGGGCTGCTCATGGAGCAGTGAATCAATGTGGTCGAAACTATGGCTCTTACAGGACTTTGGTCAGTCAGGACTGAAACTGTGGTGCTCTTTAGGGAAAGTGTCCATCACAGATCCACGTCTTGTCAACTGCTGTTTCCCTAAAACAAACCTCAAACAACAGCAAAGTTATGAATTATATACATAGTAATGACGGGCATGAAAGACTATTTCTAACTCCTCCCCAAGGAAGACCAGGATTCCAGAGAAGTTTTGAATGAGCAACTAATGAAGAATTCCCTGCACTAAGATGTATGTGTATTTTACAATCATTTGCTTTCTATGACCAGCTCCCTGTTCCGAGACAAGTTGCTGCTATATAATCCAAGTGGCCTCAAACTCACAATTTATCCAAGGCTGACCTCAAGTTCATGGTAATCCTTCTGTCTCAATCTCCTGAATCCTGGGATTAAAAGTGTGTCTCAACACACTCATCTCTGCTTTTTTATTATTAAAATAAGTGAGATTTGATTGATTCATAAAATGTGTGTTTTATAAAGTATTTTTATTGGACACAAATGACTCCTAATGCTTGAGCTGGCAACTGGAACATTCCCTTGATACAACACCAAATAAATAGCTGTAGTTTTTCAGCATCTAGAAAATTAAATGGAAGCTAAAATGGACATGATTTCATCTAAATTCTTTTTTCCTACTGAGTAAGAGGCTAGTGAGCTGCTTGGAGAAGAAATGTGTACAAGCCTGGTTCCGAAGTAGCTCACAGAAAATAGAATCAGTGGACAGGTAGTGAGGGGAAATGGGTCCTCTTAGGACTCCGGGTGAGATGCAGGGCAGCATTAACCGTTGCTGTCCTAACATAGCTCTTGACATTTTAGACTTGTATGACAAAGTAGACTTAGCTGGAGTCTGGTAACACTGTGAGGGAAGGAAAGAATGATGTGTAAAACACAGTACAGGGATTTGCAATATTACATTTTTAATTAAGTTGAACATTTTATTGCATCTGGCTGCCTCTGCCACTGCTGTTGAAACAGATCAATCAAATATAAACACAGCTCTCAAAGGGTTTAATCTGAGATTTTTGGCTTTCTGCTCTAACTTTATCTTTGAAAAGAGAGAGAGAGAGAGCTGTAGTTAGCTGAATTTAGTAATGACCCAGTTGAAGTTGGAATTAGTTTGGGGTGGCTTTTAGGTACTGTAACTTGAAACATGGGAGTTACGGTAATTAAGTGTGCCATACACACTGGCTGTGGAAGAACAGTCATGATCCCACGCAACAGTTAGCTCAGAGGAAGGCAAGTGGATGGCTCAATTTTCCCTAGTTATTGCTTCTGTCCAGTAGAGATGAGGCATAGACAAGACACAGTCAGGGGCCTACAATGGCTTCCATAAAGCAAGGCTTTTGGTAGAAGAAATGGAGAATGACAGAAACTGGAAGGAAAGAGCACGGATGATGCTTTCACTTTTTCCTTCCTTCCTTTATTTATTTATCTATTTATTTATTATCCAGTTCCCCTCCCTCCACTCCTTCCGCTCCTCCCCCTCCCCCCACCTCACCTTTCATTCACTTCTCAGAGAGGTTAAAGCCTCCCCTTGGCAGAAAGCAGTGTGAGCTTCCAGACTTCCTGTTCCAGGTGGGCATCCTTTTCCTTTAGCTGATGACATGGATGTTCCATAAGGTCCTGGATGACATTCCTAACCGCCACCCTATAGCTTGTCGGACAGTTACGATACACACCAAGAGAAGGATTTTCCTCTTTCTTCTGGAGTCTCCCTGTGTGAAAATCTCTCATCGCGGAGAATGAGAGAGGCGATAATGAGGATGAAGCAGAAAGTGAATGCGAGGAGACCTAAGCTCGTGTGTACATCCCAGCGTGTGGCAAGCTCTTCTGCACCACACTGTAAACGCTAGTCAGTGAGTGAACACAGCCTCTTCTGCTTCTTTTTTATAGTTAGACTTATTTTATTCATTTGTTATTCCTTTATTGTGTGTATGTGTATGCATGTATGTGTGTATATGTGTGTGTGTGTATGTATATGTGCACATACATATGCGTGTATACCTTTATGTGCATATGTGTGTATGTGTTTAGATATGTGTGTGTATTGGGCAGAGGACAGTTTGCAGATGTTTCTCTGCTTCCACTATGTGGGTCTCAAGATAGAACTCGTGTGATCAGCTTGGCTGTAAGCACCCTCACTCCTGAGCCATCTTCCTAGATGGGAGCTAACTTCTTTCTTAATGTCCTTCCAGTATTTCAAGTGCAGAGCTTAGATTTGTAGCTATTTTCCTTGACTGACATAGTAGACCTGTAAGGGACACTGCTATTATAAACCCCACTTATTAGGGAGGGCAATGAAACTCACAACTATCATCGCTTCCCCAATGTCATGTGATCAGAAAACGGTGAATCTGGCATTGGAACTCGAATATGTTTAACTGACCCTCAGTTCTTTTTTTAAAAAAAACTGTTTTTAAGTTTTTTTAATACAATGTATTTGATCTTGTCCACTCTCTCTCAACAGCTCCTCCCAGATCCTCATCACCTTCCTGCCTATCCTACTTTTATGCTCTCTTTCTTTCTAGCTCTTTCTCAAAAAGAAAACAAAAATGAAAAACTGAAATCAAGACCAATAAAAATCAATTAAGACAAAAAAAAATATCAAAACAAAACAATCTTTACTCTTCCACACACACAGAATACCACAGAGTTAGTGTTCTGTTGGGCGTGGGGTCTGCCCTGGAGTGTGGTTGATATACCCAGTGATGCTCCATTAAAGAAAACTCATTTTCCCATTGGAAAAAAACTCTCTTCCTTTTTCCAGATGGTATCGATTGCAAGTAGCTTCTTGGTTGGTGGTGGGATCCTGTATCTATCTCCCATTCAATGATGAGCCCCATCTGACTGGAACCTGTGTAGGTCTTGTGTGTGCTGCCGCAGTCTCTGAGATTTCATGTGCGCATCAGTTCTCTTGAATTGTTGGCCAAAGGGGGACCAGAAGCCCACCCCACCACAAAAAGAAAAGAAAAAACAAAACAAAACAAACAAACAAAACGCCATCATGGGCTATTGCCAAGGCTGCTGGTTGCCCTCCAGAGCTTGATGCTAAGGTCCTTTTGCAGAAAAACTAACCTCCTGGTTCTTGAGTATGTAGACACAGGCCAATGACACTGAGATGATTCTCTACCCTGCACTGAATAAGAAGAATTTCTCTTGATTCCTTAGCTGGGGTTTCTAACTTGGAGGCCAGATTGGCAGGCCCTTCCTCCAGGGTTTCTGATTTGCTAGATATGGTGCAGGCCTTAATCATTTACATTTCTATCCAGACCCCATCTAGTTTCAAGGCAGCTGCTAACCCAGAACTCAAAAGGATTTTCTTCAGTGTTGTCTTGCGCTCTGCAGCTGTGTGGATTGATGCTATTGCTTTGGATTCAGTTTGAGCGCACTAAAGAGACAACCTGGATAAGGTGGATGTTGCTGTTTCCTCAGGTAAAATAAGCGTGGCAGTAGGCGCCTGGAAGCCTGAGCTCTTCTCTTTGAATTCACAAATGTGGTGTCAGGTCCTCCAGGACCAAGAGGCCCTGCAACTGTGATGTCTGTCCACATGTCAGGCAGCACTGGGAGAAGAAGCAACTGCAAGGCAGGGATGGTTGTTCTTGAGACATCTGTTAATCCTCTTGCATCCATCATGCTTGTATTTGCATTAGAGACGAGAAACACAAGTGATTAGCTGGATACATTGTCTCTGCCACAATCGCTGGGATCCTTTCATTAAGAAAGGGAAAATGAATATCAGCACTCTCTGCCTCCGTATTTGACCCATCGACCACACTGGTGCATGCAGAGTTTTGTCCTGGTGGACTCTGTGCTTTTCTGGATAGAGACGCGGTGTTCCCAGCACCTCTTGTTGATGAGTGGACTCTTATCACTCGCTCATCTTGACACCACTGATAAAATCACTAGTTGTCCTAGATGTATTGATTAATTCCTGAACTCTAAATGCTGTCCCTTGGGCGTTACCTATGTGACATGAAGCAGGTGCTGCTCCCTGGAAGTCTTAGTCATCAAATTGTTCTGGGAAGATATTTATGCCCTTGGGGCGTATTTGGGATATGCTATAGTAGTTCACAGAAGAGTCATGTTTAGGATATACTACAATAGCTCACAGAGGGGACACATTTGGGATATGCCTATAGCTCACAGTGGAGACTCTTTGGGACACGCTGTGATAGCTACAGAGACACATTTGGGATATGATAGCTCACAGCATAGACACATTTGGAACGTAGTATGATAGTTCACAGAATAGGTACATTTGGGATATGCTACGGCAGCTCAGACTAAGACAAGTGAAGCTTTCTGTTTGCTGTTGGGTGCACATAGCTGACATAATAACTGCCCTGCAAAGACACGTTAGCCACTGGATGTCTCCTAAGCATAGAAAAGACTAGGGAATATAACCAGAAAAAATATTGTCCTGGGAACTCTGTATGCCAGTGTTCAGAGGAAATGTCAGCAAAATAGAGCGCTGTGTCTCCAGCCAGCAGAGAGAGAGTGACACGAACTGAACTCTAGAATACCCAACTTGCTGGCGTTGGGCGACAGCGAAGAGGTAGGCACAGATTCACTGCAATCTTAGTACAGTGTTTTCTTAGACTGAATAAGAAAGTTGGAAGTAACCTGAGGAGGCCAAATGGTAAAGGCAAAAAAGTCCAGTGTCTCCCCTGCCGCCTCTTTATTCATTCTCCCTGTGAACTCACCCTGATTTTATTATTTTTTTTTTTTTGCAAGATCCCAATGTGGGCTCTAATGGCTTTGAAAGATGCTAAAGTTAAATCATGACAAATTTAGCTAGCTAATGTGCACGCTTACGTGCTTTGGGTTTCCTGTTTGCTGCTGTTCTCCATAGCACTCGACTTCACAGATGTTTACTGACCACTTTGCTGAAAAGTGGAAACACCGCTTTGAACAGACTGGCAAATTCTCTCACTCAAAGAAGATAGGCAGGGAGGACACAGGCACTGAAGCACAGAGCTTCCCGTGCTCTTGGGAATTTTCTGCGCCACACTAAAGAAATCTGAGGGGGCAGTGCTGGGTCTTAATTCTGCCTGGGAAGCCTACATGCTGAGATTAACCAGGAGTCTCCGGCCCTTGAGAAAATGGAGAGTGTAGTTCTTTCTCACTCTGTGTGTGTTTCTGCTGTCTCGGTGTCTGTCTGTCTGTCTGTCTCTCTCTCTCTTTCTGTGTATCTGTTTCTCTCTGTGTGTTTATGTCTGTTCTCTCTCTCTCTCTCTCTCTCTTTCTCTCTCTCTCTCTGTATGTTATTCTTATGATAGAGTGTGAACATAAGAGCTACAGCCAAGTTAATGTCTTAGACCATTGTTGGGGGCCTCAGGTTTTGTCTTCAGTGTGAGGCTTCCGAAGCACAGCAGATGGGACATTTTCCTTTCAGGACTCCTTTGACAGGAGTGTGCAATAAACAAGGGAAAGGAGCTCAAGTGTAGGCTGTGAGCGGAAGGAAATAGATAGCAGGAGAAGAGGGAGGATCCCGATCCCGCAGTTTACTCTCTCTGGAGAGTTTCATCGACTTGACTAATTATTATTCTTGGTTCTCCAGGCATTTGTATGTGTGTTGTTATTTAGCTTAGACAATAAAGAAACAGAAACCCAAAGGATTAGGCATGTCATGTTTGACTAATATCCAAGAAGTACTTAAGCATTTCACATCAAAGCCTCTTAATATCATCCTACCCTTTTTCCTCACCTTATACCTCAGTGTTGGATTTATATGTTCTTTCAGGGATAGAAGGAAGGTTGATCTCTAGCAGAGTTTTTCACAGTGAGATGTGTATTGGATGGCTAAAAATATCTTGATGCATGCTGGATTACTCCCAGATAAAATAGTCCAAGTTCATCTTTACTGTTCAGATACAACAGCAGACCGCCTGATGCAAGCTTATTTGAAATAAGCCATGCCAGCATGGTAGGAGTATTCATTCTGGAAGTGCTCAGAAGTCATGATCCCTGTGCCAGTAGAAAGGCAGGAGGTTCTATGAATGAGTTTCTGTTTTCTGATCTAGTTTGAAGTCTACTTTTAATGTCACAAAGGCACACGCAGCCAGTTTGGTTTGGAATGGGTTCCTTCGCCACTAGGAAGTCTCGTTATATGGAGCCTCGTTGGGTCAGTCTGGGCTAATCAAAGTCCTGATTGATTTTAGAACCAGAGTTCCCTCTTTAATTACAGAACCCAGACCCCTCCTTTCTAGGTGGGTATTAATCTTCACTCTGTGACTGGGGTGTTGGGTATGAATTTGGACAATGTCTGGGCAAAAATTCAAGTCCCTGAAGAGATTTTTTTGTTTTGTTTTGTTTTGAATGGAATCAGGCACACTGACTCACTGGCTTCTGTTATTGTTGCAGGCTGGCTGAGTGGACTGCTAGCTTGTTACATAACTGAAGACTTCCTTTTGCTTGTAAATGTCAAGATCAAACTGAGGTCACTTTTAAATAGCTGACTGGGTGCTAATTAATGCGATTTTCCTATACAAGGGAAAGCAAAAGGCCTTGTGCCCATAAGAGTCATGGCTTTGTCGATTGTAAACAGAGCCTACGCTCGTGTTTCCTGGCCACCCAGACCCAAATAATCACACAAAACTATATTAATTATAACACTGTTGGGCCTATTAGCTCAGGCGTCTCATTAATTAACTCTTACATCTTAAATTAACCCATTTCTATTATTTTATATTTTTACCACGAGGCTCATGGTTTGTTACCAATTGCTTCTTGGGCAGTTACATGGTGTCTGCCTGACTCCGCCTTCTTTCTCATTTGTATTCAGTTTAGTTTTCCCACCTACCTATATTCTGCCCTGCCATAGACCAAAGCAACTTCTTTATTAACCAATGGTAATAAAACATATCCATAGCATACAGAGGGGAATCCCATATCAGTTGATAAGATGGGGTGTCATTGGTACGGGCTTCATCTGCACTTTCTTTATACTGTTTCCTCTTTTTTTAGTGTTTTCAAGTAAAATAGGAAGTAAATGTCTTATTCTGCTATAATAAAATACTGGGGGGGGGTGCTTTGAAGAAAGGATTATTTGGTTCCTAATTTCAGGTGATCAGAAGCTTGGTATCAACATCTTTTAGCCCTGGTGAGACTCATGGTGGATGCTATCACAACAGCAAGAACTCAGGGAAGTGCAGTTAGTGACGTGTACACTAGAGAGTTTCTGAGCAAAAGCTTTGGCTGCTTAGCACAACATTCTGGCAGGAATTCTCCACTTCTGCAGGACCCAAGTGCGTGTGTGAGGCAGGGTTAATGCTATCCCATCAGGAGATGTGGCTCCCAGACCCCAACTTTATACTACCAGACCCCACCTCTGAACGGTCTCATTTCTCAGCACCTACTTTGGGGTCTGAGCTCCCAGCACATAGCTCTGTCAGGACCAAATCATACCTAAACCATAATATTTAGGTCCATGATTTTATTTACTTATTTATTCTTTCAGGGAATATTTATCAAACCTGTGAGCTAGCATTCTTCTAAGAATCCCCATGAATAGCTCATGCACTTGTCCAGAGTCCTACACAGCTATATGCCATTTTGCTAATGCAAGAATCTCAATGGACTTCCAGGCCTTTTGCCTGTTCTTCTCCACTTTTGCTTGGTGACCTGGCTTCAGGATACACGGGGCTGAGACTGTCCAAGTCTTCATTGTCCCAGATCTTCTTCCTGTCCCTAAACATGACACCTGCTAAACAGCTTCACCAAGGCTACCAGAGTCAACTCAAGAGCCACCTCTCTAGTATATCAGCTTCCCACCACAGACCTGTCCTTGTTCCACATCCCCTAGTGGTAAGTGCTACTAGATACCTCTTGACTGAAATGAGAAGGCTCTGTCTGTCCTCTCTCTGTTCTGCTTCCTCTCCCCCTACACGTCCAGTCAAATGCTCTGAACGACCTTTTCCTCAGAAGATGCGAGCAAACCCTTCCTCATCTCAAACAGGGCTCCAACAAAAGACTCAAAGAAACAATTCCATCCAGTGTACCTTGGTGAACCAATGAGTGAGGAAGTCCTTACACAGGCAACTTGGAGCTGGTTGTGAACCGAAGAACAAGAAATCCCACCTCTTCAGGAACTTGAATTTTTGCCCTTACATTGTCCAGTTTCTACCTACCGAGTCAGTACCAGAATGAAGATTAATAGCTGGGTGAAGAAAGGTTGTCAGGTTTTATAAATAAAAGGAGGCCTTGTAAGTCCCTCCTCCAGGAAAAGACTATTAACTGTCCATCAGTCTTGTAGAAGGAATGGAGCCCCTCCTCCAGCGTGAAAGACAGTGAATGGTCCCAACCTTGTTTAGGTCACCTGTGGGTAATCCTCGCCACTGACAGCTGAAGGGAGCAGGTGGCCATGTCAAGCCTGGAAGATCACTGGTTCACATGCCTCCCATATGGTTTTTGGGTCTATCCTCCTTCTGTTTTACCATCAATACCCTTTTCAGGCCACCTTGTGTAGCAGGAACTCCTGACTTATCCATTATGGTCCTTGATTAGTGGCTTCACCAATACTACAGCTGGACTCAAACCTTTCACCACTTACCCCGTGTTTCTCTTCAGGTTAAAACCCCCAATTTAACACCCTCTGCTGTCAGATTCAACTCTTAACATACCTCACTTTCATTTCTCCAGGTCTTACACCACTCCCTGCAAACTATTCTTAGCATTTTCTTTTCTTTTCCTATGGTCTTAGCTTTTCACGTGTATGAGTGTTTTGCCTGCATGTGTGTAAGTGGAACGTATGTGCCTGGTGCCCAGACACATCAGAAGAGGACATCAGATCTCCTAGAACTGGAGCTACAGATGTTTCTGAACCACCACGTGACTGTTGGTAACCAAACCTGAGTCCTCTTCATAAGCAACAAGTTTGCTGACTTGAGGAATTACACCATTTACACTTTCTTAAATAAAGAGAATGAACTGTTCTTTTTTATTTAAGGAAAAAATTAAATGTTAATATACTCCTTCCCTTTGGTCCTGTTTAGAAGTTTTCTGCTCTGCTCCTATGGTTTTTTCTCACCCTTAATCCTGATCCAAAAAAGCCTCAAGAAAGCCCTCATTTCCAGGATCAGAACATGAACATTGGTATCAGGCAACCCTGACTGTTTCTTTCAGTCACAACAGTTGGTGTGGACATGCAGGTCTGGGGATCGATGGAGAGGTGCAGGGGAAAAGTGGTTACACAAATTCAGATCTGTATCCAAGAAACAAGAGTGTGGCTCCTGAGAAGGACTAGTCAGTGTATGGATACTTATAAAACTCTAGTTTTAAAATGGTTAAGTGTCTAAGATGGTGATAAAGAGAAGAAAGTGGAGACAAGAAGTACTAAGCAGTTATGATTAAGAATTGGTGAAGTAGAAGCACGGTTCTAGTCTGGTCTCCTAGCTACAGATGGCGGTATCTGAAGTTATCTATTGTAGGTGTGAATTTTTACATGCTGAAGACTTTGTGCTTCCCAAGGAAGGCTCCATGGAGGCTTATTACCACTCATGCTAAGAGCTTTCTGTCCAGCAGTGCTTGTAAGTTGGCTTACTTAGATCTTAGGAATTTCAACCTTTGGAGTTACATGGTAGCCATAACCCATTTTTAGAAACTGTTCTTCTTATACTCATGTTCAGCCCCCAGAGTTCCAGGGCAAACATTTTGGATGACTGTGTTTTCTATGTAAAGATCCCATTTCATAGCCATGGAATTGTTTAATATTTATGTCTGAAATTACAGAAATGTCCATCATTTGAGGTTATTTAAGTGGATGCACAGTGATGGACAGTAGCCTAGAGTAGGCTTTTCAGAATGAGCTTCCAAGGACCCAAAATGCAGCTATCTTCAAATGGAGAGTACTGACCTAGCTTATTGATCAATAAGTTATCAACTTTTTAATACTGCCATCTTCTTAAGAGTACATGAGCGTCCTGTGTCTATACAACATTTGAAATGAGATTAGAGGTACGAGCCACCATGCCCAGCTGTAAAGCTTTTTTAAATTAAGGTATAAGAGGCCACACCCAAGTAGGTGGGTAACTTAAAGGTTACTGGCTATAGGAATTTCTACAGCACCCCCTTACAGGTTAAGTACCTATTGGTGGTGCCATTGCTGAGGTCTTGTTTAGGCTGCCCTATCATTTAGGTATCATAGGTGTAGCTTCTCTGTCACTTTTAGGAGAACCAATCTCAGGGCAGCAGACTTCCTTGTCCTCTGGCTGTCACAATCTTTCCTGAGGTCTTCTGTGATGTTCTCTGAACTTTAAGTGCAGAAGTTTGTGTTGAAGATGTAGCCAGTGGGACGGAGCAAACTTCTGATCAGTTGCCTCTGCATTCTGACCAGTTGTGGTTTTCTGTCATGGTTTGTCTGTGGCGAAGAGAGATGTCTTTGATGATGGGTGAGAATTACATTTGGCTGTATAATGATAAGTTTTAGAATGTGGTTAGGAAATACACTGATCTAGTAAAGGGACAGGAATAGGTTCTTTTCTAAGATTCATGACCTTACTGGTCCCAGGCAGTTGTCTTGATTTGCAAAATAAAACAAAACAAAACAAAAAAATATCTTCAGGTTAAAGCATTTAAAAGCTGCTAGTTTTGTGACTCTGTAGCATAAAATTTAAGAACATGTCTTGTTCAAGAACAAGACCCGTGATTGAAATCACTTTATGTAAAATGAAAAGTAAATTCAAGTAGGTTTTATTGATTTACTAAATAATGTAATCAGACCCTTAAGGGATTGAATCCCCTCCATTGCTAATAAACATGGATTCTTGATTACCATATCACAGGACAAGAAACACCCCTTCAATTAGAAGGAGAATAAGAAATGAAAAGGTTCCTATTCATTGTGCATGGACCACACATCTTAAAAGAACCGCCCACATTGGGAGACTATGCTCTCCCAAGCTGCTCTCCTTCCCACGAGTGTTTGTGCCTGTAAGTTTTCCCAGAGGCGGTTTTGTCCTCCCGCTTCAGAGAATTCTCCTGTCCCACTGCCTGTCTTCAGCTTCTTAAGCACAGTGTCACAACCCTGGCCCACTCAGATCTGCCCTTAGTTGACATTGCACTGTTGAAACTGATGGAAGCATTTTCAGTTCAGAGATGACCTGTACCCCTTTTAGAATTGTGTGAGGTAAGAGGAGGTCAGGGCCGTTCTGATTTAGCTGAAGATAACTTCCAGAGTCTGGGTTTCAATGGTGGTGGGGGAGACTGTTCAAGGATAACCATCTCCATGAGATGTTCCTTAGCTTGGTGCACCCCTGAAGAGATGGGGAGCTTGGTGAGAATAACTGACCACTGACTGCTGTGCACAGGAGTTAAGGGTGAAAACTCCAGAGAGTACACAAAGAGTATGAGATGGGGAAACAACAGAAAACCTTCGCCTGGTCATGCTAAGGCAGAAATGTTGGTCAGGTCTGTACTTTTATTTCAGGTCCTGGAACTTCTGTCTGCTCCATATTGTCTGTGTCCTCTGTCATCCAGGTTGGGATGTCTTCCCATTGCTTCCGTGCCTTTGCTATTTGTGTTTGTGTCTGGTATCCAATAACAAAGGAACAAGCTCCCACAGACTGTTCTTTCCTGACTTGTCTCCTCTTAAGCCTGTACCACCCCTGGTAATAAAAGGGCTGCGTCATACTAAGACTATACAGAGGCTTCCCTACCTCATTCCCCGCCTCTTATTAGTCAATCCTGGTTGTTCTCTTAGATTCTCACAGACTCTGAGGAAGCAGTGAGTTGAACTTGAAGTTCATGCCAGTGGAAACAGCTGCTCCCAGTTTTAAAACTCATCCAGGACAGTTACCTTCTTCATTCAAAGAAGCCCACTCTGTATTTCTTGGCCCCGGAATATATTTTTGAAATTATATAACTTTTATTTAAATCACTCAAGTTGACTAATGGACTTTAGAGCAGGAACTGCTCCACTCGGGGAAGGGGCAGGACACACATCAGAGATAGCAAAAGACATTTTTCTCAATCTGGAGATCAGGGAGCCAAGTCCATGAGCACCATC
>NC_022020.1:43855056-43882532 GCF_000317375.1 Microtus ochrogaster
CTTATTGTATATAATTTCATAGTAGGTTTAGAACTCTCTTACTTAAACAAAAGGGGGAGGTGTTGCGAGAGGTCCTTCCACTCCTCCAGCCTATAACCGCTGAGATACCAGCCCACTGGGGCGTGGTCTCTCTCCCTTTAAAAAAGTGGCCACTTCCCTCTCCTCTCTCTCTTCACTTCCTGCTCCACCGGTGACTAGACTCCTTTCCTGGTTGTGCAGAGGGCTGTTGTCTAGGACGGTGATCTGTAAGTTTTTTCCCCTTTGAATAAATACCACCCTATTAATCATAATTTCAAACTAGTGTGGCATTGTTTGTGATTTACACCTTCAATCGGCAGAGAATGCCTGCTGCTTTATATGCTCCATGAAAAAATTGCTTTGAGAATATGTCCAGCTTAGGGAGACTCTCTGTGCCCTAGAAATGGGCTCTTGGTCCCTGCAGTGAATATGCAATCAGTTCATTTGTGGTGTCTAGGCTTGGGGACAGGAGGTTTCTGAGTCATGGCCAGGGTGGGACCTGAGTGTCTTCCTTCTCCAATGCCTTAAAGTTTTGTAAGATGAATGAGTAGTCCTGGAGGTGGTGGATGTCCCAAGGAAACACATACATACATACATACATATGTCAAAAACATACATGTGTTTGTGTCTTTCCACAGTGTCTGAGTCTATTGAATAGCAAGTTCACAAGGTATGGAATTTTCATTGGCTGTGATATGCCAAGTACCCCTACTTTCATATTTGGCCACAACAAACTGGTTTATTCCAGTCTTAATGTTAGCATTAGTTCTCAGATCACATAATACATAGCACACACTGATTTTATCTATCTTTCACTCTATATATCACCTGTCATGTATCAATTTATCATCTCTTTTATCTTCTATCTACCTCTTTATAATCTGTCGATCAAGCTACTTGTCCCTATCCTATCTCTCTCTCTCTCTCTCTCTCTTTCTCTCTCTCTCTCCATATATATATATAATCTACCTATCTACCTACTTATCATCTGTCCATCTACCATCTATCATTCTATCTATCTATCTATCTATCTATCTATCTATCTATCTATCTATCTATCTATCTATCTATCATTTACCTATCTACCTACTTATCATCTATCCATCAACTATCTAACATATTATCTATCTATCTATCTATCTATCTATCTATCTATCTATCTATCTATCTATCTATCTATATCATCTACCTACTTATCATCTATCCATGTATCTACCTATCTAACCTATCATCTATCTATCTATCTATCTATCTATCTATCTATCTATCTATCTATTTATCTATCTATCTATCTATCTATCCTTTATCTATGTTACAGGATGGTTACGAGGGAGTTAAAAAGGCTACAGCAGAGTTCAAGGAGTTTCAAAGAAGCCTGAGAGGCAGAAGCTTGTAGAGATACAAAGGTAGTCTTTTAGGGACAGGGTAACAAGCTCAGTCTGAGCTTTTTTTTTTCTACCTAAGAGTTGGACCACAGCATCAGAGCTGTGTCATGGTGTGGAGGAAACTGTAGAGGCAAATGGTGGGTCCAGGTCCAGATGATCAATTAGGCAGACAAGGGAATGGCAGGTCCGTAGGTGGATGAATGGCGATTGAATCAGCCATGGCAGTGGCAGAGTGAATCAAACTGAGCAGTTTTTATGAGGTGGTCAGTCAGAGATTGGTCAGTGTAAGTGTCACCATCTTAGTAAGAGGTTCCCTTCTGTCCAAGTGAGGGTGTCAGTCTCGTTCCTTAATCTTGTGTGTCTGACAATTTAGTTGGCCTGATTTTCCCGATATGATTTTAATATGCTCATGTGCTCCTGCAGTTCCAATTTTCTTTGATCAATTTATAGGGTAGGGCCTCCTACTTTTCAGACTAAGTTATGTATCATTCTGTACAGCATGGGTGATGCCAGACATGTAGTGCTTGCTGTTTGCAGGTCCACCCAGGTACAGAGCCATCCTCTGTTCTCAAAATGGAGTCCCTGTGGGCAAGGCAGAGCCTATGGACAAATCACTGTATTACAGTGCGGAGTTATAGGTAGGGCATATCCAGTTCTCAACAGAGGATCTTAAGAGTTATTATTTGCCCAAGGGTGAGAATCTGTGGGCTGAAATAAGTAGTAAGGTTTACAGGGGAAAAATATTATTTCTAGTACATTCCAGTTGGTATATTGGGCACTTTCTCCATGTTAAGAGTGGCTCTGTGTTGTTGTTTTGTTGTTGTTGTTTTAAATTATGCCATGTTTAATATCGTGCTGACTTCAGTGTCTCACAACTCAATGCCACTTTTTTTTTTAACTTTTGCCCCAAGTACTGACCTTCATAGCCAAGCTGATGATTAATCTCCTCACCTTTTCCTGCATCTTTTCATTTCTGTCTAGTATTATCTGCACACACGAACATGCCTGTATGCATGTGCATGTGCACACACATTAAATGAAAACTTGGAAACTCTGTTCCTGAACATCTATATTTCAATTATTAATTGTCCTTTAAGTGACGATTTCATTATGTTTTCACCTAGGTCTTAAGCTTTCCTGTGTTGTGCAGGGATTCCCCTCTCAAATAATTTGGGTGTGCTATGGGTTTCATTGTGCACCCCTAAAATTCATCTTCTGCTGGCATTCTCACTCTGTGTAGCTGAACACGTGACTACCTGGAAATGGTCTCACTATTGTTATAATCAGTTGAGGCAAGGTTGTGCTTTAGTGGGGTGAGCAAGCTCCGTTTCCAAGATGATGGGATCCGAATTAAAAATGGAAACGGTCGATATAGACACCCATGCTGGGAGGAAGCTACGCAAAGATGAAGGCAGACACCAATGGATGATTCTGTCAGCTTAAGAGCCACAGAAATTGACAACAAACCACCAGCAGGAACACAGAATCAAGCCTTCCTCATCGGCTAAAGGAGGAATCGATCCAGCTCATACCTAGGTACAACTCACAGACTATCTATACAGGAGACAATAGAACTCTGATGTTCATGCCACCCAATGTGAAGCCCTCTTTGGAGCATTCCTGGCAGGTTAACACAGAAATAGCTCTAATTTTGAACTGTGCCCTAAAATATTATTTTAAATGTGCATGAACATAGAAGTGCCTGGAAATAGCCTGTTAAAAAAAATCATAAAAAAAATCTAATCCACTGAATGATTTGAAATGGTCTAAGACAAAGGGCAGAATGGAGAATTTGTTATTTCATTGAAAATAAGTTTTAAGTTGGATAAAATCACTTTTGTGAGTCAAAATGGATCTTTAGGCACCAGGTCCCCCACCCAGGTAAAATAATACTTATTAAGGTTTTTGCATGTCTTCTTTACTGCTTCAGAGACTCAGAATGTGTCAGAATAGTCCAGACCAGCACATAAAGCACTTATCACTTGGGAAGACTTTATTTTCAAAACGCTTTCCTCTATACAGAACTCTGCAAGGCTTGGCTAGAGTTTGGTTTTGAGCAATTTTGTGAAAATCTAGCTGAGATAATTAGCTTAGACAATTACTTGCTGCAATTTGTAGGTGGTGGAGCAGAAAATCTAGGAATGCAGACGAGAAGAGATAAAAGAACCCGCAATTCCACATTACTTAATAGGGTGGTTTTAACAATTGCACTTGATGGCTGGATGAATGTCCAGTTTTAAATTGCTCCGTGGCTTCAACTCTATTTACTGAGAGAGGGAAAGACACTGATTATAAGTAGATTCACTTTGGGCTTAGTAATTCTAACATGTCTAGGATATAAGCAGCTAACATATTAAGCAAATTTCTCAGGGTATGTGTGTTTATGCGTGAGTGAAAAATGAGTGGCTGTATATTTATATTTATATATTGAGCTGGCATGTGACTAGGATTTAAACCACAATTGTCAACAGGATCACTCAGAGGTCACTATATGCCTTGCGTAAAGCAGAGAGCAGGGCCCAAGACCAAGCCCTTAGATTTCTACTATCAGAAGACTGGAAGGTCAGAAAAAGCCTAGCCAAAGCCATAGGAGAAATCCAGAAAATGCCCTGAGGTAGAAAGGGGAGAGTGTTTTAAGAGGCATGGAGTTCCCGGATATGTAATAATTTATTGTGAGGTTGAATGCAATGCCCAGAAAGGGTGCATTGTGTTTGCTGAGGTGAGAATGGCGGAACCTTGACACCCTAAGTACCAGCAGGGCAGAGGATGGCAGAAGCCAGGCTGGAAGAGACGTGGAATTGAGACGGTTGGTTGCTCTCTTACCAGGGACTGAAAAAATTTTCCAGAGTGATATGTATGTCTGTAAGCAAGGAAGAAGGGAGGGCGAGAGAGAGGGAGGGGAAGGAGAGGAGAGTAACAGGAGTTCCGGAGAGCCAATGGCAGCAGAGGGAGAAATCTCTGAAAATCTAATGTACGACTCTGTGTCCAGACGTGCCTCTACTTCCTGGTGAAAGGAGCCAGCTCATATTAAAGCCACTTTGCCTTGAGTCTCTGTTGTAGATGAAGCAGTCTAGGGAAATCAGTGGTACGGCTGAGGCTGGAACTTAGTGCATCACTTTTTTGAGGGAATCCCCTAGTTCTTTTCTTGGATATGCCCATAAGGAAGTGGAGAAGGGGGAGTTTCCAGTGGTCAATTAGGGCAGAGCCAAGTAGTTTTTCCACCTCCACTCATTGCACTGCCAGGATAGTACATGTGAAGCCTTTTCACATACCAGGGGTAGAATGCAGCAATTGCAATGGCTGGTGACCACTACAGATTCTTTACCCTTGCTCAGGGTGCCCTATCTTCTTCTGTATATTGGGCACATTAGGAGCGATACATTTTGCAATTGGTTTCGAAATGCCATATCTTGAGGATTCTCATGTGACTATGATTCCATGGGGATTGAAAGTAGCGTGGAGATTTGATTGTGAAGCTTGAAGTAAGTTGGTATGATTTTGTCCTGCCCACCTTTGGGGTGGGGAGGGTGGGTGCATTTTGTAATATGCATCATATTACGTGGGAACATCTTGGGCAATATGCATGCACACATGTGCACAGACAGACAGACACACACACACACACACACATACATATATATATATATATATGCAAACCTGTGTGTATGTTTGAATAAGAATGGATTTTAAGGGCTAATATGTTTGAATACTTGATCAACAACTAAATGAACTGCTTAGAAATGATTGGGAGGTGTGGTCTTGTGTAGGAGGAGGTATGTCACTTGTAGTTTTCAAAAACCCACACCATTCACAGGGTCTCTCTCTGAATGGCCTCCTGCTTGTGGATCAGGCTATCAGCTCTCAGTTAACTATTTCAGCACCATGCCTGCCTGCTGCCATAATCCCTGACATGATTCTCATGGACTGAGCTCTAGAACTGTAAATCCCATTTAACTCTCTTCTATGAGTGGCCTTAATCATGGCGTCTCATCCCAGCAGTAGAAAAGGAGGGAAGGGAGTGTGTAGGTGTGCACATGGGCATAAAGTTAAGATTGTGCTTCTGCCACTTTCTGACTCCAGTCTCATAGTGACCTATGACTGTGAATCACGGTGTTCATGGCTTAGAAGAAACAACCTTAGGACACCTGACTTGGGTGCAATTCATGATGACAGCGCATCTTCTTGACCATAAAGACTAATCGAGTAGAGAAAAGACAACTTAAGATGCCAAGGAGATGCCAAAAGATACCTTTTTCAATTTTTCCTGGAACATGAATAGTCTTGCTACTGAGTCTATGGGTAGCATCCCTGCTGTGTAAAGACAGCTTGTTTCCACTGGGAAACGATGAGGCCAGCACAGGCCCCGCTCTATGATGTATAGACAGAAAGAAAGAAGATACATTAGTTCCTATTGAGTTTGTAATTGACACTGACACTCCAGTGGTATAAATCAGTTCTGTGTCTCTTGAAAACGGGAATGTGATTGTAAGGACAATATGAATGACGCTTGTTTCAAGAAGTTTGAGTGGACAAGAAAGGGAATAATTGAAGGGAGCGTTCAATGAGATTGTTCGTTAGTGGGAATTATTATAACTTCATATGCTGAACAGAATCTTCTAGAGAGGATAACGCAGAAGATGGAGAGTGTGTTTGGTTGTCTCAGAGCAGAAAACAGCAGGAGCAAAAGCTCTGTGATGGGAAGAGATGATAAAATTAAAGCCGAGTGAAAATATGGCCTTTGGAGGTAGGAAGACTACCTCTTCTGTGGATTCATTATGGATGATTTTCACAAAGCAAAAAACCAGGTTATCAATGTAACAAGCCCGGCTGTCATCTCACTTAACAGCAAGGCCAGAGGCAGGAAGCACCGGAGGTAGTTATCTCAGTCAGACAAGAGATTTCACCCAAGGGTGTGAGTACTGCTCACCTCTGCCTTGCCCCCTTCTGTGTGCTAGCTGTGCCACCTTGGAGGGCACCTGCGACATTGCAAAGCATCACACATGGGTAAGAACGTCCTGGAACAGAGTCTCCAAAACTCTGGTAAGGTTCTTCTCTTTGAGCTTCAGGTGTCTCTATTGTATTCTACAGCCATTTCTAAAACAGTCTCTTATAGAGAGTCAGGCAAACATGACAGCTTAATTCATACATGAGTCATGTGCTTGGGCTGGGCAAAGCCAAGCTCCTTTACACGTGTGTTCTGCCTGATGCAGGTTGGGTCTTTGGGTCAAAAGATAAACATGGAAAAGGCTATGAGAAGCAAAGGATTATTTTGATCCTTTGTATTTGGTCATAGATTTTTACAATTTGTGGTTTGCAGCATAGAATATGGTCTACTATAGAGAAAGTTCCAGAGGGTGCTGGGAAGAATGCCTGTTCCATTTGTGCTGGGTGAAACACTGTCTTTATATCCGCCGGTACAATGTAGCTCGAGGTCTCTTGGTTGGTCTTAGTTTTGATGACTGATTTGGAAATGAGAGCAGCATATTGAAATCCTCCGTCACTGGATACCAGGACCACCCTGACATCTTGTGTCCATCAGTGTTTGCTTATGAAAGTGAGATTTGAAATTTGCTGCGTATGCACTTGCAGCTGTGATAGCTTCTCGGTGAACTGTTCACCTCCTTATCGTAGAGTGGTCCTTCTTAATCTCTTGTGACTCATTTTGGTTTGAAGTTGTTTTATCAGATGTCGGGATAGCCATGCAAACTGGTTTTCAGCTACCACGCACCCAAAGATTGCTATTCATTCATGCTTAGGCTCTTAGCCACTGAGTTTCTGGATCAGTGAGATCTGTTTCTTGGAGACAACAGATAGTTGGATTTAGTATTTTTGTTTTTTAAATCCAGTCACCAATCTGCTTATCTTTTCTGGTGACTTCAGGCCATCTACATTTATTATTGAGAGATGCTTGTTGATTACTGCAGTGTTTGCTTGCTTCCTTGTTAGATTATTGTTTGTTCCTTATTTCTTTTCTATTAATGGGGGTTTGTTGTACTTGATGAAGTCCTATCTGTCCTTCCCTTGTTTTTCAGGGTGAGCGAGGAACATTTATTGAGAGGCAGAGTAACTGCACCATGCTCTCTTTGTCCACCTATTCCTCTCCTTCCCTGGATCCATGGGATTAGCACTGCCCCTTCCTCTGTACAGCATCCTTTTAAGTAGCTTCTGGTTACTGCTGTGTTGGCTTGGTGGCCAGGATCTGCCTTAGTTTGTGCTTCTATTAACATGATTTGGTGTTTTCATCAATTCTAAAAGATAACTTTGCTTGATAAAACAACCATGGTTGACTAATTTATATTCAGGGCTCAACACACACACAGACACAGACACACACACACACACACACACACACACACACACACACACACACACACATTCCATGCTTGCATGCTTTTTAGAGTTGTTGAGGAGAGTTCTGATGTTTTTTTGAGAAATGGTTCACTGCACTGGTTATTTTTGGTCAACTTTACACAGGTAAGAGTCTTGCAGGAAGAGGTAACCTCAATTAAAAAACTGTTTTCGACTGGTCTGTAGGTAAGCCTGTGAGGCATTTTTGAATTAATGATTAATGTGGGAAGACCTAGCTTGCTGTGGGCAGTGTCTCCCCTGGGCTGATGGTCTTGGGTTCTATAAGAAAGAAGACTGAGTAAGCCATGGGGAGTAAACCAGTAATCTGCTTTCCTCCATAGTCTCTGCATTAGCTCCTGCCTGGAATTCCTACCTCTAGGTTCCTGCCGTGAGTGCCTGCCATGTTTCTTCTGAGTTGTTTTGGTCACAGTGTGTTTACCATGGCAGGAGAAAGCCCAAGACATGCATTTAGTATTAGCTGCTAAGTCTGAGATCTTGAACACTAATTGGTACATTATTGTCAAATAACTATGTACCCTTGCTTATTTAGCAGTTGATTCATTTTGAGTTGATTTCTGGGTAGATTGTGGTCAGGGGTCCAACATTAGATTTTTGCATGAGATTACCTAGTTGTCCTAACCATTTGTTTAAGGGACTCTTCCTAATAATTCTTCTTGACATACTGGATAAAAATCTCTTAGATTGTTGGGTTTAACTCTGTTTCATCTGTTCACATGTCTGTCCTTGTTGCAATCAGACACTGTGTTCCTTATTGCAGATTTGTGTAAGCTCTGAAATTGGGAGTTATGAGTCCTACAACATTGTTCTTCTGTGAGATAATTTTGAATATCTTGAGTTCCTTGGTACCCGTAAGAATTAAACAATTGACTTGTTCATTCTGAAATAAATTTTGTAATTTTAATAGTGGTTACATTTAATCTATAAAGGGAGCTGGCACCTTAACAGTATTAAATTTTTTAATCTATGAACATTGACCGTCTTTCCATGTTCTTAGATCTTCTTTAACTTCTTTCAGTAGCATTTTGTAATTTCAATGTACCAGTCTTTTACCACCTTGGTTAAATTTTTACTAGGTAGCATTTTCAGTATTCTATTATAAATTGAGATTTTAAAAATTTCTTATTTCAGTTGTGTATTTCTCATTGTTTTAATTGTATGGTTTGCCTTTTCACTAACCTTGCCAAACCACAATTTCTCTCTTAATACTGCTGTGGTTGCTTCACACATTTCTGTACCCCTGGTTGGTTCATTTATAATGTTCTAATCTTCTTGATGGAATGATACTTTTGTTAATTAACATCCAATGACTTTCTTTGTTTGTAATAACAATAAGTTAAACTGATACTATGTAAGACATCTAATGACATTTATTTGGTGTGCATGTATGTGTGTGTGCCACAGTTTGCTTGAAGTCAGAGGAAAACTTGTGGAAGTCAGTTTTCTCCTTCCTATAGGTGGGCTCTGGGGTTAGAACTCATGTCGTAATGCTTGGCAGTGGGTACTTTATTCACAAAGATATCTCACAGACTCATAGTAATAAGCTGTGCCTTCTCATCTGTTTTATTTGGTATTAATGTACTCACTCAAGCTACCTTAGCTATAGTTTGCAGACAGTACCGCTTCTTTCACTTTTTGCCTGTATCAAGTCAGTCTGCTGTAGGCAGCATACTGTTTGATCACATCTCTTTTTAGTCTTTTTCTTTTAATTGGAAGGTTGAATCCATTTATACTTACAGGGTTATGAGTTGTAGCATGAATAATAAAAAGCCAGAGACAGATTTTAGGTTCAGAAAAACAAAGCAGCCAAACCACTAGAGAAATATACCTTTACCAAGGCTGGGCAACTGCCGACTAAGCAGACCAAGCAGACCAAGCCTTTCTCTCCTCCCAATTTTATTCCATCTAGTACTAGGATTAAAGGTGTGAGCCACCACCACCTGGATTTGTTTCAACATTGATCTTGTGTAGCCCAGAGTAAGCTTGAACTCACAGAGATCCATCTGGCTCTGTCTCCCAAATCCTGGGATTAAAGGTGTGTGGCCCCACTGCCTGGCCTCTAGTGGCTTAGCTTTGCCCTTCTGATCTTTAGGCAAGCTTTACTTATTAAAATATAAATAAAATATCTCTATAATGAGTAATGAAATATGCATTTCAGTTACCTAGTTGTGTTGTAGGAAGCCACTTGTTTAAATAATCACACATAGACCATATTATTTACAATACTATTTGACCAATAGCTTAAGCATATTTCTGGCTAACTCATATATCTTAATTTAACTCATTTCTATTAATCTGTGTATCAGCACGTGGTCATGGCTTACCAGATAAAGTTCCATCTGGCATCTGTCTCTGGCGGGGCTACATAGGAGAGCCACTTGTTTGTTTCCTGGCTTCCCAGACCCAAAATAGTTACTCAGAAACTATATTACTTAAATCGATGCTTGGCCCATTAGCTCTAGATTCTTATTGGCCAACTCTTACATCTAAATTTAACCCATTATTCTTGCCTATGTTAGCTTAGCCATCTGGCATGGTACCTTTATCAATGAGGCGTTCTCATCTTGTTTCCTCTGTGGCTGGGTAACTACTGCAGACAACTTCCCTCTTCCAAGAATTTCCCTGTTTTCGTCTCCCCACCTCTACTTCCTGCCTGTTCTCCCACCCCTACTTTCTACCTGGCTACTGACCAATCAGCATTTTATTAAAATAAAAGAAACAAATCTTTACAGGTGTTGTAGGAGGATGCTTGTTCCTTTCAGGCTGCTCAGGCCCAAAATGATGCCACAGAAACCATATTATTTGCAATACTGTATGGCCAATAGCTTAAGCATATTTCTGGCTAACTCATATCTTAAATTAACCCATCTCTATTAATCTGTGCATTACCATGAGGCTGTGGCTTACTGGGTAAAGTTCTGGTGTCTTTCTCCAGTCAGACTACATGGCTTCCTCTCTGACTCTGCCCTTCTTCTCCCAGCATTCAGTTTAGTTTTACCCTCCTAGCTCTGTTCTACCCTATCAGGCCAAGCCAGTTTCTTTAGTAACCAATGGTATTCACAGCATGCAGAGGGGAATCCCACATCAACAGAGTACAAGATCATTGTCCCACAGCATTGCTGTTTATATATTTTTTGACTTTTTTGTGCTTTATTTCTGTCTGTGTCAAAATTTTCTAGTGAAACATTTGATTCTCTCTTATTGTTTGTTATTCTCTTATATATGTTCATTTTTTCCCCAAAATAGGAAAATTTAGTTAGTCCACCTGATAGCATCCCATAGGCCACTAGAAATTTCTCTCTCTCTCTCTCTCTCTCTCTCTCTCTCTCCTCCTGTCAGATAATCCTAATGCCCCATTACATACAATTATCATATAATGTAGGCCCTTTACCCATAGAATCCACATGTAAAGTCCTAAAACTCTATTTTGTAGTATTTGTGGGATATGGCCTTTGGGATGCAATTAAGTTTAGATGATGTCATTGGAATGGCCATGGTGGCATTACTACTCCTATAAGGGGAGAAAGAGACAAGAAATCTTTTCTTCTCACCATGTGAGTCTCTAGCAGAAAGATGGCAGAGGAAGAATGTCTTTACCACTGAATAAACTGGGACCTTGATTTTAGACTCCACAACAGTGACATACAAATGCTTAAGACACTCAGTTTACAGTATATGCTATCACAATTTAAAAGAATGACTGACAGAAGTTGGTGTCATAAAATAGAGAGTGGAACAGGTTGACAGCCCCATAGGTAAAAGTGCCACCAAGCCTGATGACTGTAAGTTTGTTCTCTAGAACTTACATGGTGGAGGGAGAGAAGGGAATTCTACTGGTCTCCTTCTAAGCTCTATGTGCATACTGTGGTTGTTTGAAAACAAAATGGCCATAAACGGGACTGGCACTATTAGGAACTGTGACTTTGTTGAAGTAGGTGTGGTCTTGTTAGAGGAAGAGTGTTACTGTGGAGGCCAGCTTTGAGATCTCATATATGCTCAAACCATGTTAGTGTCTCAGACATCTTCCTGTTTCTGCAAGATAGAGGACTTCAGCTACTGCTCTAGCATCATGTCTTCTTACACGCTGCCATGTCCCACGTGTAAGATGATAATGGACTGAACCCCTGAACTGTAAGCAAGTCACCTCATTAAATGTTTGCCTTTGTAAGAGTTGCCCTATTCACAGTGTCTCTTTACATCAACAGAAACCCTACTGCTACACTCATATCCAGACATAAAATAAATAAATGGAAATTTTAAAATGCTTTTTATTTATTTATTTTTGCTTTATATATATGGGAGTTTTGCCTTTATCTATATCTGTGCACTGCATGGATGTAGTGCCCATAGAGTGCAAAAGAATATGGGAGGTCCCCTGGAGTTACAGAGAGTTGTGAGCTGCCATTGGAGTGCTTAAAATTGAACTCGGGTCATCTGGAAGTGCAGCCAGTGCTTTTAATTGCTGAGCCATGGATCTTGCTCTTAAAAATGTTTAAAGAAAAACAATGGGATGCTGTTATAGTAGGTACCTAAAACATAGAAAAGATTTGGAGCTCAGTAATAGGTAGAGGCTTGGAAATCTGTAGGGAAATCCTTATTGAGTGGACATTACATTGGAAGGACATAGATCAGAGACCAAGCACTTACCCGGTGTACACAAGGTTCAGTTAGATCCCTGTACTGGAGAGGGTGTGGTTATTACTGTGAAATGACTACCAGCAGTAATCTGATGAGAACTGAGACAAAAAGGCAGGGAGCCAAAGAGAAAGCCTCCATCTTCTCAGAGAAGATACATCCTATGAATATCAACAAGGAGTCTTTCAAGGTCACAGGAAAAAAAGACAGACACGGTATTTACACTGAAGGAAAGATGATCCTGGCTGAATGTGTTCACAGCCTGATGTGAGAAACATAAGACATGTCAGTGATGAAGCTGGACATTTGGCTGAAAAGAGTTCCAAATATTTAAGGAGCAGATAAGAAGATAAGCAAGTTGAAAAATATAATTGCTAAGCAAATAACAGAAAGTTCTCAGCTTATTTACATTGAAGAGAATGCCAAGGGTATTATCACTGAACTGTCTTTTAAGGAGATAGTTATGAGTGTGAGCCACAAACCTACTCAGCACCCTTAACAGGAACACCAAGAGTTTCCACTACAAGAGCTGGAGATGGGATGGGATGATGGGAGGGTCTCTGATTTCTTAGGTTCCAGAAGACGATCAGTTCTGCACATGCAAATGGTTGTCCTTAGTCTCAATGAGCCAAACAAGCCATGGTGGTGGGGTCATCTGAAACCAGGGAGGTGCAAGCAAGCACAGCAGAATCCTAAGAGCAAGACTCATGTGGTAGAATTCTGAAAGTCTGGCACCTATGCAGCAGACCCCTGGAGATGAAACTTCTCGTCAGCAGAGTCCTGGGAATATGACCCGTACTGTACAGGGCTATAAAGGATCAAGCACTGGCCAACAAAACCAAATCACATCAGAGGATACGTCTCAAGCTTTATAGGCGCATAGAATCATCTTTCATTCCTCATGTCTCCTTTGTAGAATGGGAATGCTCATCTTATGCCTCTTTGATCACTATAGTTTGGAAGCATATGAATTGTTTGGTTTCCCAGCTGGAAATAACAGTACCTCTGGACGAACTGTCTTACTGATAAGTGATTTAGAGGATAGTTTGATGAAATTTGACTTTAGACTTTGAAGTTGGAGGTTGTGTAAGCTAAGACTTTGGGGGCTGTTGAGATTAGATGTATTTGTGTGTAAGCAAGCACAACATGAATTTGAGGACGACTCCATGCGGAATGCTAAAGACTGAATGTGTCCTGAGTATATATGTTCGGGTCCTAAATCTTGGGGGAATAATTAGGTCTAGAGATAATCATGAAGCTAAAGTATCTAGAGTGACATGCTTTTCTTATAGGAGATTGAAGAGACCGGGAATTCATATAGTCCATAGTGCTCATTGTTTTAAGCATGTAGACTGTGGTAGATGTTATGCCCATCTGAGTTGACAGGAAGAACTCTCTTCTGGCTTTCCGACAATCTTCTAGCTTGAACCACACCTTACTAGTGAATTTTCACTAAAGCAACTCTTGAATTTCTGTTTCACTCTCTTTTATAATCTTTTTGATATTTCCTGTTTACTTACACATCATTCCCCCAATTTCCCTTACAGTACTCTTGTTTGTTTGTTTGGTTGGTTGGTTGGTTTGTTCTTACCTCTGAACATATTTAAAATTGTAAGATTTGTTGTTGTTGTTGTTTGAAAGTCTAGGATTCATTCTCTAGGATTCCATACAAAGATTGCTGTTACAAATGAGCGTTTTGTTTCCCCTAAAGAAAAAAGTCTTATTGTATTTCAAAGGATAGTAGTTTTATTGAGAACTGGACACACCAACTATTGCAATGTTGGGAGCAGTGAGACCCCAGATCCTGAATTTCTTGTAATCCCCTGATCTGAGTGCCTACAGCTGCTCTGAGCACGAGACCTTCAGGAGTTCCTGGTGGCAGGAGAGTGGTTTCTGGTGGGTTTGGCTGGGGCGTGGCTATCTCTATATAATCTGCCTCTGAACACAAAAAAGGGGGCATTCTTGGGGAATTCAAGGATGACCCGTGTCTCTGTCTCTCCGTGTGTGTCTGTGTATTTTAACCTCCAGCCCCCTTGCCCAAAGCTCGCGAACTGGGTGCCAGTGCACAGAGCGCAGACGCGGGGCGCGGTGCCCGGCATTGCAATGTAGAAATTCTAGATCCAGAACCTACCTTTCACTCCTCAGAACAGGTGATATCACCCACTGAAGACAGTTATCCATTGTGATTGTTCCTTGTAGCGGTTTGTAGATATGTGGTCACTGATGTCCCGTCACTACTTCTGTAGTTAGCCTCTGATGATAGAGATTTTCTTGGATATCGATATTTTTCTTCATCAAGGCCTTTTCTACAACCAGAAAGTGTTTTTCTGGACTCTCAAAGACATCAAGGACTGATTCTGGCATTTCTTGCCAGCTCTATTGCTATTTGTATCAAAATTAATTTCTGGAGCCTCCCATCTGTCATCCTCTAATTTTAATATGACTTAAATATGACTCTAAAACACATCACTATCTTTTCTTGACTATCAATATGGTACTTTGGGTGTGGTTTATCTCTGACTTCTCACGTGCCTGGTTTACCTGATGTTTGTAGGATGGGTATAATATGTTTATTTCTGGTAAATAAGAGACCACCCCAGGCCAGCCTGGTCTACAAGAGCTGGTTCCAGGACAGGCTCCAAAGCTACAGAGAAACCCTGTCTCGAAAAACTAAAAGAGAACACCCCGAATCAAAGTTCAGCCTGGTTGAAAGTTGACCAACAGTCTGTAAAATGGGAATAAGAGCAGCATAAACTTCTCGAGGAATTAAACTGAGATGCTGGGATAAATTAAAGGTTTTTCAGACTGTCTGCTTTATGGCAATTCTATGATAAATATGAACAATTATTGGCATAGTTATTCATTATGTATTCATCTGTACAATTCCCTCTTGATTTGTAGTTTTCTTTAAATTCTCTACCTTTCTAGTTAAAATGTGAAGAATTTTTTTTGAAGGTAAGAATAATGTTTTCATTTTTAATCTATTTCTTTTTAATTTTCTTTCTTTTTTCTTTTCCTTTCTTTTTCTTTTTCTTTTTCTTTTCCTTTTTTTGGCTTTTCAAGACAGGGTTTCTCTGTAGCTTTGGAGCCTGTCCTGGAACTAACTATTGTAGACCAGGCTGGCCTTGAATTCACAGAGATTCATCTGCTTCTGTCTCCCCTCCCCCTGCCGAGTGCTGGGATTAAAGCTGTGCACCACCACCGCCCGGCTATCTTCTATTTCTTACATATAACAACAAACTTTTTTCTGCAGCAAATGAGTAAATAAATACTTGTTGAATAAAGGGATAAAGACTCTCTAAATAGAAAATAGGTTAACAAGAAAAGCAAGCAAGCAGTAACAAGATATTTTACAGATCAGAAAGGATATGGAAATAAAATGCATCCAACTGAGAAAAAATAGTTCCATAAATAAAGGTTTTCTCTGATAATGGCGATAAATTAACAAGCCAAATGCAATTTAGAGAGAGAGAGAGAGAGAGAGAGAGAGAGAGAGAGAGATAAAACTCACACCCTTCCTTCTAAGACTCAGATCATTATAGAAGAAGGGACAGTAAGAATGTTAAGGGCCAGTGGCAAGTGAGCACCACAGGGAAGCTATGTTTTCTAGATACAATAAGGCAGTTACACATATGAACTCCCAACAGCTAAGATTGCATGAACAAAACTTGTCCAAGCTCAAGCCAGATGATATCCCAGAATGTTGGGGGTGGGACATGAAATCCCATCGCTACCTAAGGAGCTAGCTTCTGGGGAGGGAGAGCTAGTTGTCCTTAAGGGTGTGGCCCATTGTATGTCCAGCAAGCTCCCTTGGAAAGCCATATCCCCAAAAGCATATAAGCACACAGTTGGATTTGATAGATATTTTAAGAAATAATGAATGAGGACACAAAATTCCATGGGGCATAGAAACAGGTATGGATCTAGGAGGAGATGGGAAGGAAATAAATAGGATCAAAATCCAGCTTTAGAAATGCTCAAAGAATAATAAAAATGCTCTTAAAACTCAAATGAATGCTTACTGTGATTAGAAGCAAAAGAACAATGAGAATAATAATACTCAGTCCTTAATATCTTGCAGATGTCCTTCTGGGTGTTGCTCTTTTATAAATGCACATAATTTTCAAACCCTGCATATTAAGTAACATTCCCCTACTGTTGGTGTAAAAGGAAATGAAGCCCAGAGAGGCTGAATAAGTTGCCCAAATCACTTAGCAGAGCTGAGATTTTGCCCTAAAGGCTTTGCCTCAGAGTCCACATGATGAACTATTCTACTCTAGTAAGACTGAAGTGGGCCCAGAGAAGCCTGACAACATTCACAAGCCACCATGTGCCCAAGACTCAACTGTGCTAGTGGCCATAAAAGCATATTGGGCCTCCCCAAACACTTCGAATGGAGAGGTATCACAACAGTTATTGGGGTGTGTATTTCCTCTGGTCCTGGGTATACAGCTAGGGGACTCCAACACGTGGCATGGTGACTGCGTTGAGTGACAGCTGGTAGACTTTTTAAATGAGTGATTGGGTAGATAGACTGGGGGGACCAGTGCGTGGTGTAAGGTGTGCTAGTATTTGCTTTCAGACTGCCTTCTTCATACCACGAACTATCCCAAAACACCGATTTTCAAGACAAAAATAAAAAGAGTAACTTTTGCAGAAACATCCAGGGTAATGTGAAAGAGATTCTCTGAGGTAATCTATGCTTTGAAGATCACCAGGGAGTGGCAGTCAACACAAAATTCTCCAAACCTTCCGGTGACCCTTAGGAGTGCTGCTGAGCTCAGAGACAGCACAACGAGCTCTGTGAGAGAAATGAAGAAGCAGTCAGGGGCCTGCCGAGGGACTAGGGGTCATCACAGCCCCCTCCTTCAAGAGGGATCCGAATAGTTGAACCAACACAGAGGGATATTTCGGTTGTGCTTTTGCATAGATCTGGCTTTAATCAGAGTTTCACTTCCAACATTCCCTTCTGCCTCCAACACTGTTAGTCTTATGGTGAGTGTTAACGTGAGTGAGAACCCGCACACTTTGTGAGGTGCTATAGAATCTCAAGAGTTAAGTTTCAAGAATTATACATGACTACAAGTTGAGTTTCAGGGGCAGTTGTGCCAGCCATGGGACCTCAGAACACAGCGGAGGTGAGCGCTGAGACCCCGACAGACAGAAATGTCTCCTTGTATCGTTCCTGCGCTCTTACCTCTCTTACCCATGTTAGACATGGTGAAGTCACCAATATTCCCTTCTTTCATTTGTCATGTGTAGAGAATGCCACAGAAGCTCTCGACAGGAAAGTGTAGCAGACATTAGTGGGAGACAATTCCTTCCTAAATTGGCCTTTTAAAGGAAGCCTTTACAGTACCACCGAACTCGGCGTCCTTACAAAAACATGTCTTTAGCTTACAGCCTCCGAAGAAGCAAAACTGCAGCTGCTTGAGAAAGTTTCCTTGCTGGAGAAAAGACTGCAGGCTGTGAGCCAGAGGAGTGCTGGAGGAGAGTCCTATGAAAACATGGTGCTTGAGAAAGACAAGGTACGTGGAGGAAAGGTCGTGTTTGGGGAGTGACTTAACCGCACATGACAAGTCTGGGAGCCATGGCTGGGTTGAAGGTCCCCAAGGCTGGGCCTGTTACTCGGTGGTGATGAAACAGACACTTAGAAACAGTTTTTACTAAAAGTGTTGACTAGCTAAAAGCATAGGGGGAACCTGACACCTGCCTTCTTCATTCTCTGCCTGTTTCTGGCTGGAGACATGGAGATAAGACATTGTCTAAACCCAGAGTCACCCAAGATTCCAGAAGACCAAACCCTAGGAGGAAAAGCAGCTCCGCCCCAGATGAGGGCAATTGTCCGCAAGGGTGAGGCTGCATTCTACAATGAACAAGTTAATGTAGTGGAGGACCACCATGCAGGACAGAGCCAGCTGAGAGCTGAGGAAATGATGGACCAGCGCCGTTCGGGTCACATCTTGACCCAGTGCTTACGCCATTCGGGTCACTTCTTGACCCAGTGCTTAACTGTGCAGAGTTCTTGCCTTCTAGTTTCATGTTGGTGATCCAAAGATTGGACTTGGGGGCCACTGGGCCCCTATATTTGTTCCTCTTCCCAATAAGGTCATATTAAGTAAACATCTCCTTTCTCTTTTCTTTACCAATATTTCTCTAAATGGTTTTATTGGAATAGGGGCCTAGGCCTAGCTTATTGGGAGCTCCAGAGCTCAAGCCTTTAACCTAAAATCTCTGGTAACAGTAGAGATTTGCTTGGCATGTACACAGGTCTGAGTTCCATCCTTAACACTGCAACAAAAAAAAAAAAAGCTCACATTTGAGTTTATGGGGATGAATACAACATTTGCATTTGGTGAAGGTAACTTCTTTTCCTGATGAACATTCACAGATTAAAATTTTTGTTACACTTGAAGATTTTTATAAAATTTTTAATAATGTATCTTTTGGGGAAATGTTAACTGCATGGTCTATTTATTTTGTACATGGTGTCAACTGTACGCATATTTCTTGGTTTTCAGGGTTGGAATTGATGAAGGACTTATTTCTGTTTAGTTAACAATAGATTTTAAAATTTGACATATTGTCTTAGTTAGGGTTACTATTGCTGTAATAAACACCATGACCGAAAGCAAATTGGGGAGCAAAGGGTTTATTTGGCTTTCACTTCAGCATTGCTGTTCTTTATTGAAGGAAGTCAGGACAGGAACTCAAACAGGGTAAGGTTCTGGATGTGGGAGTCAACACAGAGGCCATGGAGGAGTATTTGCTTACTGGCTTGTTCCCCAAGCCTTTCTCAACCTGCTTTTATAACCCATAACCGCCAACTCAGGGATGACACTACCCAGAATGCAACTGAGCCTTCCTCCATCCATCATTAATTAAGAAAATGTTGGACAGTTAATTCTTAGGGAGACATTTTCTCAGCTGAGGGTTCCTCCTTTCAAATAACTGTAGCTTGTGTCAAGTTGACAAAAAACTATCCAGCACACATATTTTTAATTTATAAAGTGATGGACACACACACACACACACACACACACACACACACACAAGCTCACTGACATTAACTTCATCACCTCAAGCTATCATTTTTTTCCTGATCATTTCCTGACAGTTTACATATTTGTGCTTTGCCCTCATGCTTTCTTATAGACAGAGAAATGACCTCTTTAGTACAGATGGTCTCAACACCCAGCTAAGACCTGGATGCTGTCAGTCAGTAGATTGAGAGCAGGCATACATTTGCCTCTGGGATACTTGGAAGAGTTAGACATTGCTCTCTAAATCCTTCTCTCTTTTTTAAAATTGTTTTTGTTGAGCTATATGTTTTTCTCTGCTCCCCTACTTTCCTCCCCCTCCCCTTCTACCTTCTCCCATGATCCCCATGCTCCCAATTTACTTAGGAGGTCTTGTCTTTTTCTACCTCTCAGGTAGATTGGATCAATGTATATCTCTCTTAGGGTCCTCTTTGTTTTCTAGGCTCTGGGGTTATGAATTCTAGGCAGGTTTTTCTTTGCTTTATGTCTAAAAGCCACTTATGAATGAGTACATATGATATTTGTCTTTCTGGGTCTGGCTAAACCCTTCTCTTTTCCAGTGCATTGAGAAGCTGCAGGCTGAAGTAAAAGCTTCCCAGGAGAAACTTACAGCCCATGTGAGTGTTCCCCTCTTTTTTGTTTTTGATCCCATGATTCATAGCACTGTAATCCTGAAGATGAACAGAAATTTGTCAGAAGTCATAAATGAGGTTTATCTACTGTAAAGTTAAAATGCAATATTTTTAGAAATTCTCCATAAGTAAAGTTCATATTCTTGCAGATGCTTAAAATGAAAAACAAACAAACAAACGTGTTTTTCTATATGGTCAGATGGTTTAACCATCTGATGGCACATTGAAAGAGCACTGAACATAGAAAAGGATGCCAGGAAAGCCAGAGAAGAGACTGGAGTGACTGTCAGTGATGATACATGGAACTTGGATCTGAGACAAAGATCCTGAAACTTTAGTTCATGCCAGAGACCCCTGGAAAGTTTCAAAGGCAAGCCGCCCAGAGGCGCCCTTTGCTGGGTGCTTAGGCCTCAAGTGGTAAATTGGTAAATGCTCCCAGCCTCTGAGCCAGTCTAGAGCAGCACATGCTATGTATACTCATTTGCCTCAGTCTTGTGCTGTTTGGGAAAGCAGCCCTACATCAGAGTGCATGGGTGTCCAGTTGTTCCCTTGTCTTGGTGAAGATCTCATGAATTTCTGGAGCAAATTCATTTGCCCTTTAGCCCATGTCTGTGCCGAGAAGCAATGAGCACCAACAGACAGGATACCCTTGTGCGCTTGTGTCCATGAATCAGGCACCTAACTGCTCCTGAGAATATTAATGCCCCTGACACCTTCAGCATGTCTCTAGAGCTCATTGTGCTTCTAGCATCTCCACATCCATCTGGGCTGCACGGGCTAACCTTGATAAAGGATACTGGCCAGCCCTGCCAAATGGCCCTTCTCAACAGCACCAAGTTCCTCAGACCCAGCCCAGAATGCAAGCAGAAAAGACTGTAAAATAATGAATTCTCGTGACCACCCCACTGACTATGTGAGGAGGAGCTGACTTTGGAAAATCTTTTTTTAATTGTCTCATCTTTCTGTGCTGAAGAAAAAAAAGTCTTATGTGTTAGGACAGACCTTTTAATTCTTAAACTCCATCTTTTTCTGATCTTGGGTACTGATTTGTCCCACAATGGAAACGAATGTGCCGGCATTTGTGGCGCTGTGACCGTTCTAACAGAAACCTGGCAGACTAGCTCAACACTCTGTCGCAGATGTTCCTCCGCCGGCTGCCCTGAGGGTGCCAGATAATGACTGCAGAGGGAGGAAGAAGGCTCCTATAAATCTGTCACCTACATCCCTGTGCAAGGAGGAAGACAGATGCACTCCCCAGATTCTGATACTATCTTCCAAGTCTCCCCACGATGGGCTGATTTTAAAGCTCCCTGCAGCTGGTGTGTTGGGGAAACTCCTGTGGTATCTACTTCCGTCTCCTAACTCCAGAGTGTCTGCCCCCGCCATGCTGCTATTGTCCTAGGCTCCTCTGAACTGGGGCTGGTCTTTTGTCTAGGGCTTCTAGATTTTTCTAAAGTCAGTTGTCTGGTAGCTAGGATTCAACATCCCAGTTTGTGTTCATCAAGGCTTTTCTTTAATTTTTCAAGAAAGTTTAAATGGAAACTATTAATAATAGTATCTATTGAGTTGGTTGTGTGTCTTCCTATCGTATCAGTTTCAAATTCTTATATAACCTAACAAGCCAGACATTATTTCTCAGGTTAAAAGACTGAATCTTTAAAAGGTTAGATTACTTTTTATACTTCATGATTTTGCCATCACAACTGAGTGTCTTTCCAGATTCCTTTCTCTGTACTATCTCTGTCTCTGAGGTGTCAGAGGTCCTGTAAAGTGTGACCTCCAACATCCCTTCCTCTTTCCATGCCCTGGAAGCGAATGATCCCTGAGCAGCGCTTCAACTCACAGTCCTAGCATCTCCTATGCAGATGACAACCACCTCCATCTCCGTGAAGTTCCTTCTGTCTTAACCATTCTGTGATGATAACCTCTAGACAATTTTAATGTGCATGTCTTCAAACATTATCCCTGGAGAAAACCTTCGGCAGAGCTCTACCTCAGAAAAGAAAGAAAAAAATGTGTGTTGGGGCAGAGGGTGCAATGGGGCTGGAAACAACACAAAGCGGGTTTGTTTGCTTTAGAAATAAGCCATGCACAGCTAGTCTCTCGACGTGTTCATCCATAAGGACCATTTTACAGCACATAGCTGTGGCGATACTTGCATCTAACATCAAATTAAAGCCGTGTTTCCTTGTGACCTAGCATCATGCTGCTCTCTCCAGATCAGCAAGCCAGATGTGTCATCTTCCTTGTCTGCATTTTGAATACACCCCTCTCTTTCATTCCTCAGCCGTGGTGGCTAATGGACACTACTAGACTGTTCTAGAGATCAACTAAAAAGCAGTCTTAAAACCCTAACCATCTCTACCTTCCTCCCTATGTTGTCAGCTGTGCTGCTCTGTGCCTAGATCTGTGTTTCCTGACTTCTCCACCTGCTACTTCACTATGTTACCACCTCGCTATCCTTTTCTGACCATTATATAGTTTAGCTATTATAAATGGTCCCAAATAATTAACATGAAAATTTAGAGCATTCTCCTGTCCCTCTCCTGGGACAAAGTAGCCCGTTTGTTTTAGGTGCTTAGGGTTTAGACAGCTGAGACGAGAAAGGATAAAAATCTATGTATAAATTCTTAAGTGAGGGCTACATGCACAGCTCAGAGTACTTGGTATGCTTGAAGCATGAGGTTTAAGCTCTAAGATAAGAGGGGGTAGAGAGACAGAGGAAAGGAAAAGGAAGGAAAAAGGGAAGGGAAGGGTGACTGATTTAAATTGAGCATAGCAAAGAAAATTAAATGGAAGAGACTCTGACGGTGAGAATGAGATCTATGAGCGAAGAGAAGGGCTTAAGGAACTAAGATTGTGGTAACAGAACTTTGTAGATAGAGTGAAGGTTCTTCTGGGAGGAAAATGGAAAGATCTTGAGATTTCTGAGAACTCTGAAGATTAAGAAATAAATAATAGAGAGAGATAAGAAGAGTTTCTCTGTGTTATCGACTTCAGCCTCTCTAGGCATTTGAGGGTCCCATTAAAGACTAGACTTCCTATTGTACTGTAACTTCCTTAAATGTACACTTGTACAAATTAGCCACTGTGCTGGGCAATTTTATGTCAACTTGATAGAAGCTAAAGTCATCCCAGAGGAGGAAACCTTAATTGAGAAATATCTCCATAAGACCTGGTTATCGGCAAGCCTGTAGGACATTTTCTTAATCAGTGATTGATGGGGAAGGGCCCAGTCCATCGTGGGTGATAACACCCCTGGGCTGGTGGCCCTGAGTCCTATGGGAAAACAGGTTGAGCAAGCTATAAGGAGCAAGCCAGTAAGCAGCACTCCTCCATGGCCTCTGCATCAGCTCCTGCCTCCAGGTCCCTGCCCTGTTTGAGTTCCTGTTCTGACTTCCTTGGATGATGAACAACAATGTGGAGCCAAATAACCCTTTCCTCTCTAAGTTTCTTTTGGTCATGGTGTTTCATGTTACAGCAATACTAACTCTAACGAAGTCAACTACCTAATGGTTTTCCGGTTTCCCAAAGACCATCCTGAATGGTGTTTGCAAACACAGCCCTTGTCCTATCTCATCTCTTCTTTACTCTTCTTAGTTTCTGACTGATTCTACTACCAAAATGAAACTCCATTTTTACTTGTGTTTACAGTACCAAGTGGTTTTGGAGAGTGTCATCAATGGGGGCTTGGGCAACAAGTGGTCAGACATTGGCATATCAAAATCTATGGTACAGGAAAGGAACCGCTCAGACCCTGTGTAACCATGTGAACCCCTTTCCTACCTCACCTCCATTATGTACCTGTGACCCTCCCTGGAAGTTTGCCATACTGTTTTATCTCTAGTAACTTTGCTTATTATTCCTTTGCACATGGAACACCTGTCTGACTATCCAGTTGGCCATGATTTTCTCATTCTTGATCAAGATAGCTAGTTGAAGGAGGTTTTCTCTCACTGAAAAGTCATCAGAGCACAGGCTTGTTTTTGTCTCCCTCAAAAACTCTTCGCTGCCTTGTGCAGATTTGAATGAAATGGCTTAAGGCGGAGAGAGGGAAACAAGAGGAGCAGTGGTGGGAGGCAAGGGAACCCATTGCATGTATTCTTTCGTGCGTACAGTGCAGCTTTAGCTGCGTGTGTTTCCCTCTGTGTGAAGTGAAAACAGAAGGAGTCTACTTCAAGGAAGAGGAACACCAGCGACAGAGATAAAGGGGAGGGCCGCAGGGGGAGGGAGCAGGCACAGTGACACGTGTGAAGATATCACTAGAAAAGCCATTATTTTGTATTCTCATTTAAAAACCAATAAAGCAAGGAATGGCAACAGTCAAACTAAAGTGAAGTTTACTTTGACGTTTACAGCTACAGACTTTGTGTTTCAAGATAAACAATTTTTGGAGACAGCTGTATTCCTTAAAGATGCCAGTTACGTACCGTGTTAGTTCAGTCTGAGGCTAGTCCTGTCAGGTAAAATGTATGCTGGTCACTTTTCTGTTGATGTGATGAAACACCACGAGCAAGGAAACTTACAGAGGTTTGTTTGAACTTATGGTTCCAGAGGGATAAGAGTTCATGATGGCAGAAGGAGGCATGGCAACTGGAACAGGCAGGGTGGCAGGATCAGAAACTGAGGGCTCACACCTTCAACTGCAAGCACCAAGCAGGGAAAGCAAACTAAAAATGCAGGATTTTTTAAACTCTCAGAATCTGCCCCCAGTGACATATTTCCTCCAGCGAGGCCGCATCTCCTTAACCTACCCACAGTGCCACCATCTAGAGACCAAGTATTCAAATGCTCAGGACTACGGGGCGCGGGGGGGCGGGGGGGAGGACGTTTATCATTCAAACCACCACAAAAGATAAAGGAGAAAAGATAATAATTGCCTGTAGTAGAAGTTGAATTAAAAACACACAAAACATAGTTAAGATAAATTCCTACTACAGGTGGAGAAATACACTTAATGAGTGATCCTAATATGAACTATAACAACTTATTGTCTGGACTTATTCAGATCAGTCAGAAAGAAACCAATAGGGGAATTACATTTTTATGTAACTAAACTGACACCTATAAAATAGAAAACTATACAAACCTTTAATATTTCTGTTACCACTTGTAATATTTTGAAGTTTAAAATCTTACCCCACTAACTTTACGGTTCCTCAAAACAGCTTACATTTTTAAATGTTTTTAAAGATTATTTTTTTTTCCCCAGTGCACATGTGAGGACTCAGACTGGGCCACCCACAGAACTAAGCTGCCCTGGCCAATCTTTTCATTCTCTATTCCCTGGTTACTTAACAGCTTAGCGACCTACACAAGCTAAAACAAATCCTTGAAGTGATTGTTTATAGTCATGTGAAGATAGTTGTTTAAGTTATAATGACTTGAATTAAGACTAGATATTTTAAGAGGGGGGAAAACCCTTTATAAATGAATACCTTCCAAGTGGTTGAATCCACTTTTTGTTGAACTTTAGTCTTTGGAGGTACAGTGCTTTGTTTGCCTGCCTGTACAATAGCCTTTGTGTCTTCTACCCCACTGGACCCTCATCCCAGTGGTCATCTTTTCTCTTGGTGTCTAGCTTTCCATAAGACCTACCCAGGACTCAGCATCCTGTTAATCTTCAATGGAGCTCTTTCAAAGTAGAAATATGGATAATTGAGCGGTAGGCATTCAAGTATTTCTATTTTTTATAGCATCATGTATGTCTAAAGTACTTCAGAATAAGCCTAACAGTCAAAACCATCCCAATAAATAAATCATTCCAATGAACCATGAAGCCTTCTTCAATTTGTAGGATAGGTGATTGTATGCTGAAACCAGACTCTCAGAAGCCAGTTTCATAGGATGCTCAGGGTCAGAAGCTGAGGGTAGGAGACCCGGCCCATGGGCAGGTCCAACCTTGGCACTCCTGAAAGTTTTCCCTAAGAGTTTGGCTGAACTTCTTTCCCTACAGAAAAGCTGTTGGTGTGTTAAACTTTTGGAATTAAAGCTCTATGAAAGCTCCAGTTCGTTCATGTGTAGTTTCTTCCTACCCTAAAGCTCTAGCCCACCTGTTGGTTGCTCTTTCCCCATCCTGGTCACTTTTTTAGGGTTTGTTTTGTTTTCCTTTGACCTTAGACATCCATGAACACCCTTCCCCAAGTCATACCCAGATTTCCTTTATGGTTGAGTCTCTCCGTATGCAGTCCGGAGGGGTGGAGGTGGTCTGTCATTCAGAGTATTTTTTATTTGCCTCTAACTTGAGATGAGCCTACCTGCGAAACTCCAAGGAATCTGCATTTTGGTTTGGATGATGCAGAAGGATAACAGTGGATGGATTCCGACTGTGGTACCCAGGCCCTATGCCAGCAGTTGATACTGCCTGGACTAGAACTGTTTTTAGACCTTTTTCTCTGAACCAGGTTCCTGCTGCTTTCAGGAGCCCCCAGGATCTCCCCACAACATCCTCAGGCACAATCTCACTTTATTTAATTTGGTCAGAGTCAGATTAAGTCAGCGGAAACAGAATCATATTGCTTACGTTAGCTCAGTGATTTTCGCAGTGAGTTGGAAGTATTAGTATCACATTGGGAGTTGTTTGAAAAGTGTATTTTGACATCCCAATTCCATATCCCAATTCGAAAGTTTTAGGGGTGGAAATACCACAGTGGAAGGTTGTAGAAGCCCCTAGGTGGTTCTGGCGCTGGTAACCCTGACCAAGCTATGGTCAGCCGGAGTTCTCCATCCTGACCAGCACTGTCCTTGACTACACAGCGCTGCTGACTCTCCTGCCACTGAGAATCTGCTCCAAGGCCCGAGTCCTAACATGGCAGGCACCAAGGCTGCAGCACAGCTCAGCACATCGATTTGTTCAGGTGATAAACCAAAAAAGGCATGATCTTCCTGCCCCTCCCCTGCACCCCACACTTCTGCCTGCTCTTGTATCATCACTGCATTCCCGGAGCTTGTCATGACTAATTCTGCTGTCACATGACAGTAATGAACCCTTTGGAGTCACTAACAGTACGGTTTCCTAGTGCTGCTACCCACATTATGTCATGTCTTTTCCACAACAGTCCTGGGAGGTGTTCCTCCTCCATCAGATAGGGCAAGTGAGAGCCGAAGATGCTAGGATCTTTTCTCTCAAAGACTCCCCGGTAACTGTTCTGTGTCTAGGGTACCGATTTCTAAGATGGGTCCCATTCCATTTTAGAACTTCTGCTGCACGTGCCACCAATAAAGCACTGCTTATGATATCTGTGTGTTACATATTCTTTGGATCTTACAGTGGAACTAATCAGTCTGAGAGAGCTTGGCAGATGTCTCTTAGAGTGTCTTACTTGGAGCCAATGGGAGGAGAAAATTCCTTACCAATAGAGCATCTGAGGCCTTTTTAAAGATTATATATATATATATAT
>NC_022020.1:43882632-43926410 GCF_000317375.1 Microtus ochrogaster
ACACACACACACACACACACACA
The DNA here is from genome assembly GCF_000317375.1 of Microtus ochrogaster. Classification (NCBI taxonomy): domain Eukaryota; kingdom Metazoa; phylum Chordata; class Mammalia; order Rodentia; family Cricetidae; genus Microtus; species Microtus ochrogaster. The sequence goes on from NC_022020.1 coordinate 43,882,656, forward strand.
CACACACACACATTTAACCTAATGGAAAATTTCTCCGCAGCTATTTATGGGCAGAACCACATAATACTGACAGTTTGCACCTAGAATAAATGGAGGAAATGGTGCTGCCTGTGCTGGGTGTAGTGTAATTATTCTCCACCTGGCTTTCCTTGGCTGGATTGTCTATACTGCATCATAAGTCAGCCACCCATTTTAAACATTGTATGGTTAGTCCATGGCTTGTCTTCATTATACTTGATTTGGAGAATTTGGAAATGAGGTACTAGTGGAGGTTTTCCAGCTGGTGAGAGTTGTTGCCAGATAACCTCCGAGGGCTTGGAAAGGAAGTTTGTCTGAACTGTCGCTGCACACAGCACCATCTCCTGACACCCTCCCCATGCCGGCTGACACCCAGGGGTTGGAAGGTTTGGAATCCACTAAGGATTTCCCCTGGGTGCAGAACAAGACTTTCCTCTACTCCCCTCTCATTTTTCTGCCCCTCCTTCAGGGAGGAGCTGTTTCTGTCTGAGTTTCTCCTTTAGCTTTGAGATTTTTCTTTAGGTTTTATTCTACACTACTAGCTGAGTTCTCCAGGGTCTAGATCGCAGTCATAGTCATGTGTTATATTTAATATGAACTTGAAAATGACAATAATAAATAAGTCTTTCTGTTTTATAGTAAATTATCCAAGAAAGAGTAAAATTATCTATTGTTTTGTCCCATTTCCAAAGGAAAGAAACAAATATCTGGATTTAAATCTAACACAGCCTAGTACTTTATGAGCATTTAGTTTCAACTGCTCTCTTGATATAATTTATAGTTAGTAAATCTAGCTGCAATGTTTAACTGTATTTACTCATTTTAAATCTAATTTCCACAAAGGATTTGAGATGACCCATAAAAGCATGTGTGAAGTAACTGTTCTTTAAAAGTCAGTAAATAATAATAATTGAAACCATACATTAAAGGGCCATATCCTAGAAAAATTAGAATGTATTTGGGGAAGTCATAACTTACCACATAGTATAGTTATAACAAAAAATGTGGATCAGATATTTCTCATAGCCAAAGTCATGACAAAGAAAATGGTTCCACAAGCAATTCTTACTGTATTAGGGAGGGGAAGATATTGTCGTTTATTTTCTGGTAAGGTGGTTCTGAAATGAGATTTGGTCAAACTATCCTACAGACAATAGTGAGAGAGAAACAAAAAGAACCCATGAACAATATCAGACCAGCAGACATAGTAATAGTAATGGATTTTGGATGGCTGCTCGTGCAGTTTCCAACAGCAGAAGGCCAGCTCACTGTATGTGAATAAAGTTCTTTCTTTATGGTAATTACAGTGTAGCTACTTTGTGTATGATTTTAATCCACAGTCATTTGTGATAATCCAGCAGGCAGGCTTTCCTGCAGTCCAAACTCAAGCAAAGAATGCACAAGATGGAAAGCAGCCAAAGATTCATGTTTGCTGAAAAGGCGCCTGACTTACACACACACACACACACACACACACACACACACACACACACACACACACACACAGAACAAAGCCAGGCAGCTAGATCATCCAGTTTTTCAGAAGATGAAAATCCAGCCCTCTGAATGATGAAGTCTCCTCATTTGTAAGTGTCGGCAACTAATTCAAAGAAAACAGAGCGGCGTGTGTGGTAAGCAAAGCCTACTAGGTGAACTAGGTAGCAGCCGTAGCTCAGATTTGAAATCCAGGCAGGTACTTTAGTGCATCTGCTCCATTGTCGGAAAGATGCTCTTTGCAGGCAGCAAGAATGTGTGGTACTCGCAGCTGGGGGCTCAGTGTATTTTATCACAGTCTTTTCAGGTACTCATTTGTTAGTTGGAATAATAGATGTCACTACTTGGTGGTAGACTGAAGAATCCTCCCTTCAACCTGCAGGACCCAAGGTCACTTTGGGGTCGTCTTCTTTGGGGTCCAGACAGTCAGGCCTAATGTCTGCTTAGGCCTTCCAGGAAGTAGAACCTCTCACCTCTGCTTACAGCCCAATTGTTAGAATTCAGTCATAAGGCACTGTGACTACAGGGACTTCTGGGAAAGAAGAGCTGGCAGTAGACCAGGAAGAAAGTGAGGTTATACATGTCAATGAGCAACTGCCCTGTCTGCATTGAAGTCATTCTCTGAACGAGGACTGATAGTTCTTCACATCTTTGGCTCCATGATAGAGTGCATTAAAATTGCATTATTATTATGAAACCAAGTAAGAATTAAGATCGAAATTTATGCAATAAATACCATACAATCAAGAGCTATGCATGAGACTATACACAATACCTCCAAATATCTATTTTGATTCCAAGGGACAAGAACGTTAAATGCTTTTTTTGCATTGGTGTGTGTGTGTGTGTGTGTGTGTGTGTGTAGGAGTGCTCGTGAGTGTGAAAGTAAGAGGCTGGTATCAGATTGATTACTCTCTAACCTGATTTTTCAGACAGGGTCTCCATCTGAACCCGAGGCTCACTGCTACAGCCAGACTGGTTGGCCAGTGAGCTCCAGGAATCCTCCTGCCTCTGCCTCCCTAGTGCTGAGTTGATTGGTGTAGACCACTGCCCTCAGCTCTTTCACATGGATGCTGGGGACTGAACTCTGCCTGTCTAGATGCCATACTTGTGTGGTGGACACTTTACCAACTGAGCTATTTCTACAGTCCTCTCTTTTCTTGTTTAAGGACAAGATAAAATTCAGCTCAGCCCCACTATTAGCTGAAAGTTTGGTCTGAGTCATTTAATTAGAAGAATGCTCCTCTCTCATCTCCATGATGGGTCTATCATCCCTTGGCCTAGGAGAAGGCAGCTTCCATCAGAGAAGAGCTTGTTGTTACCAATAAGTGCTTAGTACCAATTAGTCCTTAAACCCAATAGCCATGATGCTAACAGTCATTGACAACATCTGGAGACAACAGAGGTGAGCATAATATGCTCCCAAAACTTCCCCTCACACTGCCTGTATACTTCATACACTCTTGGTCCACCCCAGTTAACTAAGGACTTTCTGAAATCATTTATTATCACTGTGTATACATGTTCATGATTTTTGTGTGGATGTGCACATATTATAACCCATAACATGCATGCAGAAGCCAGAAGACGACATTTTCATATTGGTTCTTTCTGCCACTTTTATGTGGGCTCTGGGCTTGAACTCAGACCATCAGACTGGCACAGCAAGTGCTTTCTGGCTGAGCTATCTCTGCACACCTCGTTTTTTTTTTTTAAAAAAAATGTTACACCATAAATCCCACTTGATAAAACATCTCCCCCTCTAAGTACTCAAAGCAAATGCCAGAGTCTAAAGCCCAGCTCTTCCCTTTACCAGCTGTGTGTCTTTGAGTAGGCATCTCCTCTCGGGGGCTTCATTTCCTCCCTGCAAGGTGGCGGCATTGAATATATATCATTCTAGATATGGCCTGGTGGTTAAATGAGTTACTTTACAGAAGCCTGCACCAGCATGTGCAAGACAGGTATGAATCTTGCATAAAGATGTGCTAACAGCAAAAGCAGAGACAACCACCAACTGACCCATGACAACAAGCATGGAAACAACTAGTAAATATTCCCTAATTGGTTCAGTGGCGAGCTTTAATGTATGTGTGACCCTTCAGCAGTGTGAACATCTGCATACCGGAACCCGGATTAAATGAGATGACAGGAGGGAAGGGATTAACAGTAGCACCTGCTTGGGACTCAGCCAACACTTGTCGCTATTGGCATTGCTTCTGCTGGGGTGCCCGGCCGTCTTCATCACTCACAATATGTGCTTTGACATTGCCTAGCACTTTATAAACATTTATTTTTCAGTATCAGATTCTATGATATGGGGTTTAGCTCTTAATTGCTTCACTGTTTTCAAAATAAATCATGTCCCTGTGTTGAGCTCAAGCAATTACTCATGCTTTGTGCGCATGAGGGGATAGTGTAGGAGGCGGCTCCCTGCCTGCCAGAGCCGGCACAGAGGAATTAGCTGGGCGCTTCTGCTCACCTTCACTTGAGTGAGAATATGCTGATTGTGTTAGGCAGTTGCCAGCGCCACAGGGAATGGAAAACTACTGCTAAGGTGGTTTGCAACTGGAAAAGATCATCTTTGATGCTCAGGGGCAGTTCTGGAATGCTCTAAGTCCTTCCTGCCTAGCCTTCCCCTGTCATTGCTTTCTCAGCCCCCTGGAGAATGTCATCCAACCTGTTTCTCTCCCATTCTAACTTGACCCCAATAAACAACTGTCCCTACTGGGAATGTTTATGACGTATATTCCCTCAGCCTGGGGCTAAATGATTGCCGCTGACTTTGCCAAAGTTTCTTTAACTCCACTGTGAGATGTCTGGAGACATCTGAGGGTGAGAAATGCCGATGCCAGGACAGGGTTGGGGAGCTGGATGGTACCGCTTTTTTGTGTGATGCTTTTGATGTTACTCTTTACCCTCCTAATTTCAGTACTGAAAGAATTCAGATTAACCCAGTTCTATTGTCTAGTCTCTCAAATTCTCACCCAGCAATTCCAGAGGGAAAGAACCTACAATCTACAACCAAGAGACCTCAGAATGCTTGTGAATTAATTTGTTTTTAAAAGTAAATTTTAGTATCTAGAAACCATAGAAGATGTCAAACCCTCATTTTGCCTGGTGAAACAGGAAGTTGCTTCTAGTTTTAAATATTCATTTAAGCAATTGCTTAAGCGCAGATATTTATTATTTTTAGTGTTTCTAATATAAATAGATCTATCTTTTGTCCATTCTCTTCCCTGGGTTTTATGTGCCATAAAGCCCTACGTTAAGCCCACTGCAGGATGGGAGGGAAACAGAGGGGGCTGGGAGCGTTCTCTTGCACTTCCTTGATAAAGGATTTGTTGTAATCTTGGAATCTATAACAAAAACAAGCAACCAAATAAGTAAATATGTTGGACTGACTTGTCTGCACCAAGGTGATTTCTCAAATGATGATGCCCAGGTCATAGAACTGACAAGTGGTTTAGACACAAGCCATCTTCAGATTTCCGGATTCAGAAACCTCCACAGTATCTCCATGCTCTCCCACTCTTCACCAAGTGCATCAGCAGTGCAGGAGGAACTGGGGGGACTTGAACTTCCCCTAGAAAGGACACAAGCAAATCACAGAATTCCAGGAAAAGGCAATGGAATGTGAACCCAAAAGAAATGGTTATTAATTGTTCACGCTTCAGCCATTTCTGCTGATCCTAACAAGACCACTTCTCCTGCTTCAGGCTTAGTGGGTGCAGGGAGATTTGGCTATGAACTGTTACTGTCTGTCCTCTTGAAAAAAAGCATTTAAGAAGAAGGATTGGGAGGAGGAGCAGGGAGGAGGCCAGACTGATCAAAAGCAAAGCGGCTGGGTTTAGGGCGTAGGGGAGAATGCCGGGCACATGAAGATGGGAGTGGGTGCAGGAACAATGCTCACAGTCAGGCCAGAAGTTCAGCAGAGGGCAGAGGCTGGGAGAAGAGAGGTGTTTTTCAGCTGTGTGGATTTGCTAATGAGAACACAGCTCGGTGTTTACAGTAGGCATTGAAAACAAGTCGTGTCCAGTTGAAGCCCATGGGGATGTTTCCCCCTCAACACTCTTCCAGGTGTGGAACACAGCCATCCCCAGAGACAGGGCTCAGGAGGTAGCCAGAGTAATTAAGAGCTCTGTGGCAGTAACCCTTGCCGGTCTGCAGTGTTCCCTTAAAGCTCTTGCTGTCAATTCATGTTTGCTTTCGCTAGTTGATTAGTATTCTCAGGTTGAGGGGATTTCAGCCTGAACCAGCAGGATGAATACTTAGGAGCAGTAATCTCTCGGTCCTGCTATTGCTCAAAGTTCATTGGAGGGAGGCTCAGTAATATTTTGGAGGAGAGTCCTAACATCTCTCCCGAACCGTGTTGCCTGGGCAGTGGAGTTTTCCTTTCAGAGGCAGTCTTAGGACACACATTTAGACTTCAGAACCGCCTTCGCCCAGATGGTCCCTTACCCACCAGCTTCAATCTGACACCTCTGGGAATCTGTATCAGTGAAACTGTGTCCTTCCCAGCTTCCCCCCAGCTCCCATTTCTGGCTCGTGCACTTGTGTTGTCTCACACATTTTTGATGACGAATAATCGCTTCCAGAATTTTCTTTAAGAACAGCGATTATTTTCTTCTTAAGATTTCTCAGTTTCCTTTTCAAGACTATGTGTTGTGGGAAATTTCTGACCTTAAAAATGTGATTCTCTGCATCCCGTTGGGATCAATGTAACAGCAGGAGTTCTCCCTGCAAGCTTTAACCAGGATTAGCCCAGCAATGAGACTCCAGGCTCCCTTTCTCAATGTGAAGCCATAGGCCCAGCCATGTATGTGGAATGCATAACTACTGTGTGCACCAGCCATGTATGTGGAATGCATAACTACTGTGTGCACCCAGCCATGTATGTGGTATACATACTTGCCATGTGCACCTAGCCACGTATGCGATATGCATACCTACTTTGTGCACCCAGCCACGTATGAGGTATGTATACCTACTGTGTGCACCCAGCCACGTATGTGGTATGCATACCTACTGTGTGCACCCAGCCACGTATGTGGTATACTACCTACTGTGTGCACCCAGCCACGTATGTGGTATGCATACCTACTGTGTGCACCCAGCCATACACACAGACACCAAAACCTGCTTCTCTATATAAAGTGTAAAAACGACAGACACATTTTTGTCTCTGAGACTTTTCCACCCTTCTCCAGTGCACAGATGGAGCAATCAGGGGTACTTTCAAGCTGCCATAGTGTTTGCGGATGTATTTGAGAAAAGCCATGGGATGGTCAGAAGCTCAAGAAGTACAGCTAACTTACAACCTGCTGGAATTGACAAAACATCATTCCGAGTTTGTGCTCTGGACAGAACCCATTAGAAAGCAGTGTTTCGGGGTCCCTGGTTCAGCAAGTTAGGACAACTTACTGTTCTTGCAGAAGACCTAGGTTCAGTGCCCAGCACTCACATGAGGTGGCTCACAACAATCTAATTCCAGTTCCAGGGGGATCTAGGCACATCTACACACACATGTTGAGTATGAGCTAACATAGGCGTGCACATATGCACATAAAAGTAATATATTCTAAGAAAGAAAGAAGAAAATGCATTACAATACGGGGAAATATTTTATCACTAGTGTTAAATACCTCAAAGGGTCCAAGTCGCATTACTGAAAGATTTCACCTTTTATGATCAAAATTTTAGAGAAAAATTACCAGACTTATGGGAAGTGAGATTTTCCTACAAAGGAGACAGACAGGGCACCGAAGCTGGCATGCAAATTTAAAGCACTCTTACATTAACAATGAGCATCGATAGATAATTCTGAGGTTGGTCAGGATCCCATTTACAGAAATATATTCCATCTGTGTAAGCAGAATTGGTGTTAGTGGAGATCACAGGCAACTCTCAGACTCTTCAGGAAGCGTCAGACCAGTGCTGGAAACCAGCTGGGAATGAGAGTCAAATCCCAACAGAGGTTTCCCACCAGAGCCTCTCACTGCTGCCCCGTTCCAACTGGGATCTCTGGCTCAGGCTCTGAAAAGCCTTCACTAGATCCCCCACTTCTGAACCAGGGGTTTCTCCCGTGAACACAAGCTCAGGGCAGCTGTCTGATCTCAGTCCTGGCATGAGGACCCACTGGGACTGCAGGCGTGCTCTGAGGGACAAGGGGGTGGCAGGTGTTGTCTTCAGAAGATTCAGTCTCAGGAGGTGGGGAGCTCCTAAGTTTTGGGAAATTTTCTAATGCTGATTGGCTGGTAAATACTTCCATGACACCAAACTGATGAGCAGGACTGTTCATGCCCAAGAGTTTGACTGGGACTAGCCTGAGCAACTCTTAAGTAAAAAATAAATCTGTTCTTGCCATCACAGCACCTTGGGGGCTCAGGAGTTGGTTTGGCATTTTACTCACTTGCTGTGCAAGCATCAGGACCAGAATTCAGATCTCAGCATTCACAAAAAAAGCTGGGCATGGTGGCACATGCCAGTAATTCTAGTGCTGATAGACTGTGTTGTGGAACATGGGACAGGAGGATCCTTGAGGCTTGCTGGCCTTCCAGCCTATGTAAAATGGTAACCTCCAAATTCCAGGAGAGACCCTGCCTCAAAAAGCTAAAATAGAGATGAGCTGATATCAGATGTCTCATCTGATGCCAACCTCTGTCCTCTGCATGTGTATCCAGGCATGAGAACAGGCACCTACATACACACATGAGAGTGCATGCACAAATTCAGACACATGTGTCCATATTCATGCACACACACATGTGCGCGCACACACACACTACCACTACTACCTAAAGCAAAATAAGCCAGAAAGCAAAGTTTATATATGTGTGACTGCATTGATACAAATGTCCAGAATATAAGTAAACACCAGGAGACACAAAGTCCCGCTCCCTTTGGTCTGTGCAGGGAGAGGAGGCATCACTGCTAATGTCTCTGTCTACAAATACTGAGGAACTACGTAATAGTAAAAGCTGTGTGGCTTTGTGTAGATACTAAAGATTGTTGGACTGTACGCGTAGTATAGAGGTGAATACTACACCTCCGTATGAAAGAGGATAAACACAACTAGCTCCTGAGCTTTGCCCAAGCAATCTGGGAATACGAGTTTTGTTTTCCTGCAGCTGATCCACAACACTCTGAGAACCACTGCATCTGGTCCTCATGTCTATACGTTGCCTGAGCTATAGCATTGCACTGGGCTTCCAAATGCAAAGTTCCTCTAAGTTTGTCATCTTAGCATGGAAAATACCCACAAAAGCAGTACAAAACTGTTGGAAGAGTCTTCATAATATGATTAATGAAAGAAAACTATGCTACCTTTTGCTTAAAGTATTGCTATAAAAAATCAATGAATTAGTGATTTTAATCATGTTGATATTTGTCTATTTTCTGTTCAAACTACTTGCACCCCAGGATGGATAAAGTTCAACAATTTAATACCATGCAACACAATTCTAAATCCCTTTCATTTTAACTGCAGAGATTCTTTATAAAAATTTAACACCAGACAGATTAAAACTAGCCTTTAATGCATTGCTACATAAGTGTTTCTGACCTTAGCTACATTTTGAGAGTAACTGAGAACTTCCACAAATCCTAAATCTTGAGTTCTGTCCCCAGAGACCCCAGTTTCACTGGTCTGAGGTGCAGGTAGGTTATCCAGACTTTATTCTTCCTCAGATTGTTTCACTGTGATGTTGGGAACTACGGCTCTAAGGTACTAACAGTTGAGGCCCACTCAAGTGGCATAGTGTGTTTTGCCAAGAACCACGGCAGTAGGCAGATTGGGGACTCTGGCTGGGGGTGGATACGAGCCACTGTAAACATGGGACTTGAGCTGAGCAATAAATTAGAGGAAGAAAGGAGTGTGAGATGGGGTGGTCTAGGTAGAGAAGGTGGCCTGTGAGACAAGAAGAGATGGCAACACCTGACCCTTAGCTAGAGCACAGGGCTGTGAAGTAAAACCCAACAACCCGTTCATGTGTTTTCTAGCGGACTGTATTTGAAGGTTCCTCTGAAGCCACATGAAATGACAGGGGAAGTGACAGTGGTGGTGCTTCTGCCCATGACATCTTGTTTTTTGTTTATTTGTGGGTTTTTAGGGTTTGTTTTTAATTGAAGAAATAACTCAGTCTCCTGAATGATGGGTTCACGGTTGAAGACAGTCTAGCTAAGCCCGCTTTGGCTGTGAGGATTTCCGGTGTTGAACGAGTTCCAGAGTCACTATTTTATAATGTATTTAAATGTGTCTTCTCGCAGCAAGCTCTGACCCACTTTTCCAGAGGCATCCAATCCCAGATGACAATCCTTTATTGCCCCTAAACTTTGTAGCCACCGAGAGCAGGGACAACACAAGCTTGGTGAGCTCTAGGAAGTGAGTGAACACACGTGGTCCTTAGGGCGGAACAGACGTCTGGTTCTCTCTTAGCCTTGGAAGGATTTTAGCAGTTGGGTAGTGGCCCCTACCTCCCTGTCAGCAGGTCCTGCTTTTGGCTGTCGCCTGTTCTCTTCCTATCTTTACAATCAGATGGCCCTGTGAGGCAAGGGTTCCCATGCAGAGCAAACAGGCCTAGTCATTCCCACAGCCCTGTTTGAGCTGTAGGGAGATTGCCTTCATCTGACCTGGTAGAGTCAGTTGTGCAATTACACATGATCTTTATGTTGAATCCAGGTGGGCACCACAACCATACAATGAACATAGCGGACAATGAGGACTACAGAGAACTCAAGAACAAGGGCAAGGGGTTTTTGATCCTACTGCACGTGCTGGCTTTGGGGGGGCCTGGGCGGTTTGGATGCTCAACTTACTAAACCTGGATGGAGGTGGGCGGTCCTTGGACTTCCCACAGGTCAGGGAGCCCTGATGGCTCTACGGGCTGATGGGGGAGAGGGACTTGATCGGGGGGCGGGGGCGGGGAGGAAACGGAAATCCTCAATAAATAAATAAATTAAAAAAAAAAGATTTGAAATTAAAGACGCTTGTATATCGACAAACGTTTAATACCCTAGTATAAGTTATCTTGCGAGCCGATGCCGCTGATGGTCACAAGGTCTGCACTGTTAAAAATGTATTAAACTTATTGATTCACACTTGCGGTTCCCTCTCAAGAGTTCAGATACCCAATATCGATCATGGCCTGAAATCATTAGACAGAAAATTCTAGAAAGAAACACTCATAAGCTTTACAGCTCAGGCTGTCTGAACAGGGTGATAAACTCTCACTTGCCCTGGATGTTCAGACTTTATGTGCCACCTTCCTGAGCAGTCACTTTAGCTGCCGTCTTCGTTCTCACACAGTGACAGAACCACACTGCTGGTGCCTGGTAAATCTATGTGGAAGCCCCATGCAAGGTCATGTTCCCCTCTTTACTTCCTCTTATCGGATAGGTCCTATAGCCTAGCACACCGTCACAAGAAAGATGAAAATAGCAAAATAAAGTTTGGAGAAAGAAAGGGGCACCATTCACATTTTTTTATTACCATGCATTGTCATAACCAATTTTTCTTTCTGGCGCTGTTGTTAATCTTACCATAGCTAGCTTATCAGTTAGACTTTATCATGTCTGTGTAGGAAAAACCATGGTGTTCTAGTTCCATTTATGTTGCTATGATAAACTGCTCTAACCAAAGGCAACCTGGGAGAAAGAGTTTTCTATGGTTTATCCTTCCAGGTCACGTCTGTCATAGGGAAGTCAGGCAGGAACTCGAAACTGTAATTGTTATTGTCGTTTGGAGATGTGGTGTCTCACTAGATGCTGGCAGATTGCCTTCTACCTGTGGGAATCCTCCTGGTTCTCGCTTCCAAGCACAGTGCAGATGTATGATACATACCCAGCTTGCTTTGTTTGGGGATGGTTCACTTAGCAAAGACCTACCAGAACCTTCCTTACCTGGGAGATAGCAAGGTCAGCAGAAGACCTATAGAACACACCGTGGTATTTATTTTTCATTAATCTTTAATATTATTACCATATACATTTGTGTGTATGATGTGTGCTGTGTGTGTTTGCACCAAGGTATATGTGTGGAGGTCAGAGAACATCTTTGTGGTGTTGATTTTCTACTTCAACCTTTATGTAGGTTCTGGGGATGGAATTTGGGCCATCAGACCTGTACAGCCAACACCACTACCCACTAAGTCCCCTTGCATGACTTTTTGTCTTAGTTACTGTTCTTGGCTGTGAAAAACCCCATGACTGCAGCAACTTATAAAAGAAATAGCTTAATTTGGCTCATGATTTCAGAGGGTTTGAGTCCAGGATGGAAGAACAAAGGAACAATGGGCTGCTCACATCTTGGTCCACAGCTGGCAGGCAGAGAGAGTGTGTGCGTTTACTGGATTATTCATTTGTTTCTCAGATATCTGACTTATCTGATGCTTATGGGAAACATGTTGGGATATAAGAGTAAACAAAGTAGACCAAATCTTTGCCCTTGTGGATCTTACTGTGTGGCTGGGAAAACCAGGAAGACAAATATAAAATTCTGTGGTGAAAAGACTACAAAGATCAAAATAGGGAAGGGGCTGGCGATTCTGGGTTGGACTGTAGGAGGGAGTGATGGGGAGCTGGCTTGAGCAAAAACATACAGGGAACTCAGGTGTATCTCTGAAAGGACATTCTACTAGCAGCTCCAGGGAGGATGACATGCACATAGCTGGTTTCTGAGGACAGCTTGACACCTTAAGTGTCCTGAAGCACAAGTGTCCCTGGGCATAAGGTGCGATTGTGGCACCTGAAGCTGTGCCCCACACATCAGGCCTCTGAGGCACAGTGGATGATGCCTGTCTTCAGGAGCATCCTGCATCCACACCTCAGGTCGGATACTTTCCCATAGTGCCCTGCTTTGGGGCAAGATTTCCAGGGGAAGCGGGAAGCAACAGTCCCTCCAGGATGCTCCAGAGGTACCCCTAATCTGTCTTAGTTCCTGATTCATCATCAGAGAAGATCACACAGCCAAGACTCTGCATCATGAGAGAACAATGCAGGTCAACCTGGCCTCTCCCTAGATAGTCCCCTCATGCGAGATAATTGATTTTCTGAGTCAGAGTAGTTACTGACAACAGTGTGGTGACAATAGTCTATCTCATTCTTCAAGTTTGTCCCCACACACTGTATGGGTAAAGTCTATGTTCTCACATCTGTGGGTACAGCTGATGTTGACAGTGCCGCCGGCTTTGTAATCTCGCCTCTCCTCTCCGCCACTTGCCCTGTCCCTTTGTTTTTGATTGCTAAGTTCTGTATGAATCCATTTGCCCTTAGAATAACCCAGAAGTCTCCTGCAAGCCCGTGATTAGTAATCACATTGTAATATGTTCTTGCATCCTCCTTTCCTCACTTCACTGATTGGCCTAGCTCAATTCCCAAAGTCTCTTTCATCAGTGAGCAACTCTTCCCTGGTGGCACAGCTCCTGTTAACTGTGTGAGGCCAATATGCCCCCATGCTAGCCAATGTATTCCTATTTTTCAGCGTTGTGGTCTCTGCCTTACTTCTAAAAAGCCCACTGAGAAACTATAGGACCACTTGCATTAGAAAGAGTAGTTCCCAAGGCTCCGCACCTTCTCTAAGACCCATGGTCACCTTGAGAGCCCTTATGTGTTCTAGAAGAGGTCATGGGATTTTCCTCAGCACCTCCGTGTAATCATGTTTCAGAGGTTCTGTTATAACCGTGAAAGGTTTACTGTCCCAGCTGTGTCCAGACACAAAAGAGTCATTGTTGACATGACCTTTAGCTGTCAATTGGCCAATTTTTTTTTTCTGCTGATAGAAATCATGGCTATCTCCAAAATGCCAGATTGGCATGCCACCCTGTGTCACAGGCCAACCAGGTTGCAGCACATCCATGAAAGAAACGAGAGTAGAGAAAGACCACCAGAGACGTTTCTTCTCTCCCCTTATCCCTGGGGAAATGGTAGCTCTACATAAAAGAACCTGTCTTCAAGGGCATGACCAAGGTTGAACACTGTGTTTCAACGAAGAAAAAGGCCTAACCCTTGCGCTTTTCCTTGAAACAGTCAGTCTCCGTAGCACCGCCGACTTCTTCCCTAGGCAATAGAAGCGCAAGGGAAGCGATAGAGGGAATAACATAACCTTTGGTTTTGATTGAGAAAGGTACCGGAATTGCTTAATGTCCCATGTAATCAGTTTGAATGGATCCTGTTGAAGTGTGCCAGCTGGAGGAAACATTATTTATAAAAGCAACAAGCAACGCTCAGCAAGGAAGCAGAAACTCTGCAATAATGTGGAAAATTTTGACTTCAAACTCCCGTTCTAAAAACTCCCCTCGCCGGGGTTTCAAATAAATTAAACAGGTTTTGATTGTTCCCAAAAGGCTCCAATTCTTTTACTGAATGGAGCTATTTCTGAGAACTATTCCCCCCAGCATGGGATTTCACAGACCCAAGTCCAAAAAGCGAGCATGCAGATTCTGGATATATCATTTTATGTAAAGATTGCCTTGAGATGCAATCAGTCTGTGTTAGCAATGCTCTGCAGTCTGTGGCAGAAGAGAGCCCTGTGTGTTCTCAGGAATGCAATGGCTCCATTTTGCACCCCACGCCCACTCTCCTGACCCAGGTTAGAGTGCTGTCCTTCTGTCAGGGTCACCAGATGGGAAAGGGACTATTCAAGGAGGAAGTTACGGGGCTTGTTGGAGTAACCTGTTTTCACCACCTGCGCTAGATTAATGAGATGATGTTGCTGTCAAATTTTTGTTTCCAGAGAAACAATGACAGTTTTTATTAAAAGTTTTTAATATGGCAGAGAACAAGCCCAGGATTTGTTCAGACTCCATGACCTGACCTTTAAGATCATCTGGATACCTTGATGGAAATACAACAGGACCATCAAGGTCTTTGGCAGGCTTCTGATACCCTCTGAAAACCAAAACTCAAGGTACCCTCACCAAGTGTTTGAAGACGCTTGTGGAGGATGAAGAATAGTGACCTGGAAAGGCATGGATAATACAGTTACTTATACTTGTGTCTATTACAAACCCATTCCTAATTGGTACTTAATATAAAACAAGTCACCCAGAACAGCATGAGAGTAATAGTTCAACAATACCACCTATAAGCTAATACTACTGCTTACATATTCCCCAGAAAAATCAAGAGTCCAGCCACTGAAATAAAATACATAGCTGAAAATCTGGGCAAAGTATCTACTGTAATCTCCCTTCCAATATAAATGGGAACTCTGAGGGTCATCAGGAGCCTACGGGACCTTTTTATCAAAGACGGAAGCATACAGGCATCCTAGAACTTAAAAAATAACCAGATGCACTCCATCAGGATGGCCTGCTGTTCCTAAAGGGCTGGCAGCTAGCCTCCAACTGTGACTCTTGGCTTTCCTGGGGGAAATTTCAAAACCCAGGCTCCTGTAGGAGCTTTCTGCTGGACTCTAGCTGCTCTAGCAGGACACAGTGTGACTTTCACTTTTAACCAACGATAAGTGTTTCCGTATCCATCCATGTTTAAGGAGGACTCGAGACTTCTTACTACTTAAGCTGAAAATGTGCTACCATGAATGCTTGGTTGTTCAGTTCACAAACAACCTTGCTAGAATTTAAGGATGGTGATATTCTACATGGAGCTTGTCCAGCGCTGGCTTGCCAGCACTGGCAACCTCCTATGAGGAGAGCCAGCCGTTAGCTTTTTCTCAGGGCTCTGTCAGCCTCGGGAATATGGTTTACATCTGTTGCCACTGTTTTTCTAAATGATAATAATAAAATAACCATAATAATCATGAGTAAATGCTGGGTCAGTGAAGTCATTTTCAATTTTGTTTGAGAATTATTTGGTTACTTTTGGGGGTTATTCATGATTTCTTTGACAACCTGGTCATTGCGGTGTTTCTATCATTTCAACACCCAGTGTTCTCAGGCATGGGGATGACAAGTTCAAAGTCAGACTGTGTGTCAAGAACACAAAGGGTTAGTGGGTTACTTTGTTGATGAGTATTAGTATTATTGTATTTTTTGATATTTTTCAAATAAGTAGTGATTATAAAATAGTTATTGTGCACATTAAGGTTTGCATAGGAATTATTGTTACTATTGCTATGGAGACATACAAAACACCACACACCCACTTCACTGACTTCTGTCAAATGGCCAGGAGCAGGAAATTTCAGTGAGGAGGTGTCCTAACTGAGTCTGTGGAGACAGGTCAGCAGTGAAAACACTAAGGCTCATGTGTTGCTTATATTGATTAATAGCTTAGCCTGTGTGTAAGTCGACCTACAAGTCTTAGTATGTGTGTGTGTGCCTGATAGAGTTACTTTCCGGTGGAAATGAGGAAATGAATAAGATGGATTAGAAACTTCCTTTTCCCTCTTTTATATCACAGATGTGAGCCACAAGAGAAAGGGTTAGACAGAGACAGAGAAAATATGGAAGGAACACACGAGTTAAAATTACAGATGTGAATGTAATGTCTGGGGTCTCTCTACCGTCATTATCATCACAGAATGAGGGCCAGTAGCAGGGGGGAGATTTATGTAGGGCTGGGAAGGCTTTCCAAAGTAGAAAATTCCACAAAGCTATGAAAAGCCCAAAGCCCAGGACCACTCCCCAAGAAGCCCCCCTGTCCTTCATCCCTTCCAGGAAGAGAGATGGGAATACAGGCTGCTCTGTCTGCTACACCAAATACCTATTTGATCTGTGAAACTGCGAAGGGGAGCTTCCAGGGCTTTCTCTCAACACCTGCTCCTCTTAGACACTGTGAGATCATCCCCTGAGCACTTGAGAAATAGGGCTTTGAAAGAGAGACGGCCGATTCAGTTCGGAAGGTGGTACATTGCATCGTCCTAGACGGGGATGATTGGTCTAAAGTCTTAGAAACGCCTGACATTTTAAAGGCCTTTTGGTTTAGATTGGCAGGGCTTAAGGTGTACCGTGTCTTTAAATACGGAACCTCAGTGTTCTTAAATATTTAACCAGCATAAAAGAATTAGGTGTGGCCTCCAGAAGAACGGTGTGTGCTGTGGCCTCTCATGAACTGTCTCACTGGACACAGCTGTGCGATGGGTGTCTTGAAACAACAAACTAACATGTGAATGTCAAAACAATAAAGGGATGCTGTCTACGGTGTGACCTTTCTGTCAGGTGGTCCCTCCCCACTCCTTGGAGCAGGCCACTGAGAAAAGGTGTTTACACTCAGGAAGAACACCGAGTCTTGTTACCAATGAAATCTTAGTGAGTGACAGAAATGGGAAAGCAAGTCAATGTCTTGATCGATTTGGAGTAAGTATCACTTTATTTTTCTTGCCTGCCAGGGAACTGCCCTTGAGGACTGTATGAAGAACAAAATCAGCTTGCCTAAGGGAGCTTGTATATTTTCCTATTACATTTAAGACATCTATGATGCAGGCAAACCATTCATAGGAAAAGACAAAAGAAATCAGATACATTTACTTACTAATACCGAGAGTCATCTACTGTGCCATGGGCTCTTCTATACTCAACAGTGGACACTAGTGTGACTATTATCTCTACTTTGCAGTCTCAGGCCAGCAGAGACCCAGTCAGGTTAGCATCCACTAACAACACAAGGCTGCAAATGACTAAGACAGTGTGAACACATCTTTGCGATAATGCCTGGGAATATGGCCTAATTGAGGAGAGAGGGGGTAAGGAGTCTTCCCGGAAGAAATCACAGATACATTAAAATAGGAAGTGTGCTTAGGAGTACAGGTTAGAACACCAAGGGCTGGGATGTCAGATTGAGCTCCTCTGAAGGGGCCCGAGAAGGCTGCACAAGTAAGATCCAGACAGGAAGCTATTGCCACAGAAGCTGATACTGCAATGGTTTTAGATGAGATCAGATTTGCAGTTTAGAAAGTTTGGACTGGGGACCATGGAGAGCGGCCTAGGGAGATGAACTAAGGATGTCCTTTGGGGAAACCCTGGTAGGGTAAGAGTGGCCTTGGGGATGGGGCCAGTATCACCCATGAGGTGGTAGGGTAGGAAGTGCGGAGAGGGAGGGACAGTGAGAGAACCCAGGACACTGCAAAATCTGGGACAGGCATGGAAGACAGTACCACTCAGAGCAGCTAGCAGGGTGGGGGAGAGAGGAATGTGCTTTCAAACACATGGCCTTGATTTGATGGTTGTGTATTTAAAACAATTAAGGTTGGGAGGGAGTTGAACAGGCAGATTGGAAGCTGAAAAGTAAGAAGCCATTTGAAAGTTAAAAGTGCCCAAAGAGAAAATTTAGATACCCTTTGACAGGTTTTTGGTTTTTTTTTCCAGCATTGTTTTCTGGTAGTTAACGTTATAAACATCTCTCAGGAACTACCAAACAACGCACATTCTGCCACCTTTGTCTTTCCAATGTTTGACAGCACTGTAATTTCCAATGCGTTTATTCATCTATTTTTACCACCATTGCTGATCACAAAGACAAAGCAGAGCAGAGCAAAGAAGTTGTTATAGCTCCAGCTGGGGGAAGATCAGCCACACTGCAAAATGCAGTTTTGTGTACAAACTGCCAAATATGTGTTTTTTGTCTGGTCTTTACCATAATGGCTTCCGCAATTTACCGGGATCTGGGTTTTTCAGGTTTCAAAGGTTATTTTTCTTCTTCCAGAATTGGTGTTTTTGTTTCTTAGTTGATTTTGTGAAAAGTACGGTAAGGGCAGTGCCCTTCTTCGGGCCAGAGCTCCACACCTGTCCAGCAGTGACAGCACAGATAGGAAACAAGAGTCAAGGGAGGATAACATGTTAGTGACATCACTCGACTCAGGATGAAATTTAAAATAACTCTTTCTTTGGTAACATCAATTCTAAAAAAAAATTTATATCGTGAAATGTATTGAAAAATAAAATATGAACCTATATTTCTTATCTACTCTTCATTCCAAATTTATTTCTAGGATTTAGAATATTGCCTAGAAACAATACCTCCCTATATAGACAGGGCTACTGGGAACCAAAGTAAGGCATGATCATATGTAAAAGGTATTAGGATGCCTCTTGTGTTCTGGAGAAAATCAAGAACTCAACACTGTCTTCTTTAAATTTAAAGCAGTGTTTCATATAATAGATTCTGACCATGTTTTTCTCTACCCAGGCTCTTCCCAGATTCTCTCCTTCTCTCCACCTCCCTACTCACCCAGTTCTGTGATCCCTATCTCTCTTCCCCCTTCTTCTCCAAAAAACAAAACAATAGTTCACAAAACCCCAAAACAAAATAGAGAGTCCATTTTGTGTTGGCCAGCTGTTCCCAAGCGTAGGGCCTACCCAGGAATGCGGTTAGCATACACCACTATACTTTACTGAAGAAAATTGATTGTCGTTTTGCTGGCAGATATCAACTGCAAGCAGCTTCTTGGTTAGGAATGGGGCTTTGTCCACCTTCCCTTCTCTGTGCTGGGATTTTTGTCTGGTTTGAGCCATGCAGGTCTTAGGTATACTTTTCCAGCGTCTATGAGTTCATGTGTGTGTGTTGTTAGTTCTTCTGTGTCTAGAAGAAACTCTTTTCTCAGGGTCATCCATGTCTCTGACTTTTGAAATCTTTCTGTCCCACTCTTCTTTATAAATTCAAGAACCTTGGAGGGGGAAATTTGATAAAGAAAGTCTCTTACTCTCTTTACCAATTTACATCTAAGGCAAGGGAAGGCTTCTCCGATGAGGGTTGAGTAGAGTAATTTTCTGGTCTGTGATTATAGCATTACGTCATTGTGGGTCATTTTATTACTATGTTCCTTTAGCAGTAGGTTTCCCCCTAGGACCATGACTTATTTAGTCTCAGGTTCTTGGTCACTTTGGTAGTATCAAGTACAGATTCCATCTCACAGAACTGGCCTTAAATTAAAATAAAAGGAAGTGGTTGGTTACTCCCATAACATTTAAATGTGCCACTATTGTGCCAGCGTATCTTGCAGGCAGGTCATTGTTCTAGGATGTAAGGTTTCTAGCTAGGACATACTGATGATTAGTTTCCTCCTCTGATAGCATGCAGGGTATCTTCCGACGTCAGGAACAATAGAATAGAAAATGACTCTTAAACTCAAATTATAATTGCTGTGAGAAGAAATCATGGTTTGGAATATTAAAAATATTCTTTGTGTTGCTTCTGCAGTCACTGAGTTAGTAAATTGTGCTGCATATTAAATATTTTTATATTCTGAGACTTCTCATATTACTTTCTATCTCTCAATATTTAACGTTTGCATTATACTTTTTTCCTGGCAACTATATATTAGAAAATAATTAGATTGTGCCAGTGAGAACCTACTGAGGTGCTACCTGTTGATTGCGATACCCTTCTCTTTAAGAATCTCAAAAAAAGACAAATGAGCATTTAAATGTCATCCCTAAGCACAACATTCCAGGATCACAGAGCACTGGTTGAAACCATCTTTGCTGTTCTTCCTCGGTGATTAGCACTTGTCACAGTGCAGATTCTCTGCTTTTCTGGAGATTTCTCAGGACTACAAGAAATATGCAACTAGTCATAATGGTTAGTATCATTTACATGGATCCTATCTATCTCAGCCCACTGCAAAGCAAAGAAGCAGCAGCATGCCATCACAGTGACTCAGAACTTCCAGAAGTGTTAGAAGACACCTAGCACATAGGAACTCCCCGAGCTGCCACATAGATATTGAGATATTAGATGATACGTTACTCCCTTGTCCGAGAAAACAAGGAAAGGAAACTTTAAATACATAGTACAGATTAAAACCAGGAAAAGGGAATTCTCCTGTTGCAGGCAGGAAGGCTAACTCAAGAAGAGAGTGCTGAGCTAGAGTTGGTGGCAAGAGGCTCATGGCAATCGAGAGTCCATTACTGATCAGTAGCTGGAAGCTTGGAGTTCGTGGGAAAACACAACTAGACAGTAGGATGTGAGGACAGAGGACTTAGAATGGAGCTTCATGAAAATACTGGGGCTCAGGGAGACTGTGGCACAATGGGACAGAAGGTAAAAATACGCATGATAACCGGAAGGACATTTTTATCTACCCAGACTGGTGTGTTGAGTTGTAATCAACAAGAAATTAAAATCCTAGGCATATTCCACTTGGGGACGCAAAGTCTGAATCTATGTGATATATATAATGTACTATATACCCAAGCTAAGAAATTAATAAGATTCACCAAAGTCCAGTGCTACCACAGTGGACCACAGAAAAGAAGGGTGAAGGTCATGAAAGAAAAGAAAAGGCTGAGTCCAGATGAGAAAAGCTGGAGCTAGGACGTAGCTCACTAGGTAAAGCACTTGACTTGCAAGGAACCAAAGTTTGATCTCCAGAGCTAGGTGTAATGAGGTCTTCTGATCTGTGCTGGGGCAGGTGTGGACAGGGTGAGTTCCAGGCCAGTGAGAGGCTTTGTCTGAAAAAGGGGGTGGCGGTAGAGAGCATCCCAGTTTGTTTTCTGGCTTCCACATGCAGGTCACACACATGAGCGTGCACACATCTGCACATGGAAACACACACAAGAAAACTGAAGAAATGTTAGGTTGAAATTGAGTATGTGGTCCTTGAGCTGATGGGTTTCAAAAGGAAATCATAAGAGCCATTGAAGAGATCAGGTGAGGGCCTGGAGAGTGGACAATGTTCTTGTACTAAACATAATTTATTGGATGTTATGATGGCATTGTACCTTTATATAGAAGGTCATTATTTTTTATACGTGTGTGCCAACGTGCTTAAGACTTGTGTCATGAGATCCAGTATGCATTCGGGAGAGGGACAGTACAGGTGACAAGCTGTCAGCAGTTGAGAGATGGAAGTAAAGGGTCTCAGGGTGTTCATCCAGATATTCCTTCAACTTCCCTGTGGGTTTAAAGTTCATTGAGGGAAAAATTGGTTACAGATTAACCCCTAACTAATTTGGCCTTTCAGACAGTCTGAACATGAATAGAAATCAAAGACAGATTTGAGCCGAGAATTAAGTTCCAGAAACATGTGACGTGATTTAGTATGTAAAGATACTGATTTGTTTTAGATTTGTTCAGATGAACCTTTTACATTGTAAAAGCGAACAAAAGTACAGAAAATAAGTGTATAACTTCCCAAGCAATAGTAAAAGAAAAAGTATAGTTGAGAGAGAGAGAGGACATATATATCCATCCTCCCAAGTAGAAATGCTCATTTCTACCTCACACAGCGTTTGCGGTATTCATGCTGGTTTGGTTTCCCATGGGAATTGAGAAAAGGTCTTTTATGTTTCACAAAATCTTGTAAAAGATTTAAAAAAAAAAAAGAAGTTTCCTGGGTGTCCTTTGGAGTGTCGCCTTGTGGGCTATCTCATTGACTTTGAGCTGCTTTATAGCCATACACTGTAGGAAATGAATGGGATGTCAATAAAGGCCCACAGAAATGCAAATGAGCCGTCTGGTGGAATGCAATTAGGCCTTGATTCATTTGAACATTCAGCTCTCCTGATCGCCTATATATGTATAGCTCTTTAAATTCTTCTTTGAAAAAAATTGTGGCTGGTTTTGAAATAAGCTATGTTGCGCAGAGTGGCTTTGACCTCCTGGTCTTCCTGCTTCAAACCCTGGTAAAGAAGAGCAGACTCAACCTTTCAGAATTTTGTTGCTCAGAGTGTGGCTTGGTATATCTGAGACAAATCAAGCGTATTGGCCCCAGCCTAAGTAAAAATCTACATTGTAAAAAGTCCAGGCCCTAAACAAATCAAAAGTTATCCTCATGTATCAAACAGGTTGACTCTGTTATGATAACCAATATCATCCGAATTTAACAGCAAATTCAGTACAACTGCTAGCAAAGTCTCAGCTGGTTTCTTAGAAGAAATTCCTAAGGTTATCATAAAATTCACATGGAATCTCATGGAACCAAGCAATGGCAATATAGAGAAACAAAGTCAGCCACTTCTATGTTGGTCACTAATAATGAACTAGACAAATAACATGAAATACTCCAGTGGATTTACCATTACTCAGTAGAATCAAGGATGCTTGAACCTCTCTGGCACTGTGACAACAACTCTGGCCACTGTGACAGCTGCTAAGTAATTGTGGTGTGTACCCTACTCGCATGGACACAATAGATAGGGCGTGGTTCCCCCCCCTCCAGGCTGGGACAGGATAGAGTGTGGGTTCATCCTGCTATCCAAAATGCCATAAAATTTGAAACTCAAAAACCTTCATTTCTGGAATTTTTGGACAGCAGTTGAGCTCTGGTAACTGTGGAGAATTGAAGCAGAGAGAAATGGAATTACAGGTAAAGCGGGGGGCGGGGGGCTACTGTGGAGAATTCTTCACCAGGAGAACTGTGCCTGAAGCTAGTCAGTACTCGGGGCACCGGTGTGAAATTTTCTAAAGCAGTATGAAGGAGGAAAACCATGGAATGTGCTATGGTAAAGGGACATGAGAAGAACCAATGAGAAAAGTGTAGAATGGCAGAATCTTTTTTTGTTTTTTGCAAAAGGAAAGAAAGAAAGGAAGGAAGGAAGGAAGGAAGGAAGGAAGGAAGGAAGGAAGGAAGGAAGGAAGGAAGGAAGAAAAAAGAAAGGAAGAAAGGAAAGAAACTGATTATGCAAAAGAATTCAAAATGGTGGTTGCCTCTGAGTAAAAAGGAAATTTGGAAAACAGGGGAAAGTAAATTCAAAGTAGATTATATGCATGTATAAATTTGTCACAATGAACTTTGCCACTTTGTGCAACTGGTGCAAACTGAAAAAGAAGCAAAGGATGCTAAGACTGAAACAAAGTAGATTTCAAACTTATTACTAAATGTATATATTATACATGCTTGCTTATGTATCATATACGTGTGTGAGTATGTATACACATCCCATGTATGTTTATGGCTGTAATCAATATGGCCTTTGAATCAAACCACCAAATCCCAAATTATATGTTTATGTCCTGTTCATATCTAGTAAAACTCAAGTAGGCCAAAATAAAATCCACCGGAGCCTGGACATCTTAGCTAATTTCTGTGGGCTGTGAGAGTTCAAATCTCCCGATTGCTGGAACTGTACAGAACACTAAGCTTACCATCTATTTTCTAGTAAGGCCAGATTTCTGCAGGAAACTCTGATTGCAAGCACATTAAAATGTTTGGCCCTCTGCTGAGATAATTTCATTGTTTTCCCTTCCCCCGTTCCGATTTCACGTGTGAACATTGCCATGGCTCTTTCTGTCTCTCCCGCAGCTATCTGTCTTGTTATGGTTCACCAATGAGCTAATTGCATGCTATCAGCTGATTAACTCTGCCCTCACGGGTAACCCTTGCCTCTATTCTATTACTTAAATTATTGTATTAAAGTAATTATTATCTTATTAGAATTCTTTTATGTGTTCACCTTCCAAATTAATTTGGCTTCTAGTTCCCTCTCTAATGAGCACGCATTAAGAGTTAAGTACATACATACTGCCTTGAACTTGTTCCAAATGTTTGTTCCTGCTTCTCTTCATACTAACTATGATAGACTTCCTGGGGGCAGAGGCCTTACCGCTGCTCCGTGTCTGTACAGGTCATATACACATACCAACTGTGTCAAACTCTTTGGTCCTTTATATAGAAGGGTTTAACTTGTTTTTTCCCTATACTAAAGTAAAGCACGACATCTCTGGTCCTTCAAAGGGTCCCAGTGCTGAAAATCCATGTTTCTACAGATTATCTATTGTTTGTGCTGCTGGAGTCAAAACCTAATTTCTTAGTTACGTAAGACCAGCCTACAAAAGAGAGCAACAGTAGTGTAAAGTCAACAATATAATGATGTTTGTGTCAGGTACGGACACACTCAGCTAATCCCAAAATCCGGGATTAACAGAAGCCAGTTTAAAAGGACAGGAATCATGCCGGATTGGAGAGATGGCTCAGCGTTCAGGTGCTTTTGCTGCTCTTACAGATGACCTGAGCTGAGTTCCCAGCACCATGTGGGTAGCTCACAACCACCTGTAACTCTAGGGGATCCAAATTCACCTTCTGCCTTCTATGGACATGATACTCATGCACTCATACACACACATGAAAATTATATCCTCCAAATTAGAAATCACCATAATGAAAAGAATATATCATGTCCCTTATCATAAGGATTATTTTATTGAAGAGAATTTAGAAATAGCAGATGAAGAAGAAAAAGCGCCCCGTTCTCTTCCCATTTTCCTAAAAGCAGGCATAAATACATGAAGGTGCCCTTTCTCCCTCTTTGGAGGAAACCAGGTTAGTCACTGAAGTGCATCTGAGTCAAGCCAAGCCAATGTGAAATGAGTCAACATAACTAACTTTGCCAACTGGACTTTATCTTCCATTACATACAGCTGTGTTTTGAAGAACAGACTCCCAGGCCTTCAGAAGGTAACAAAACCCAAGCGCTGATTGAAGTCCCTTACATGAAACAGTGTAGTATTTTACATGTAACCTGCACACATGTTCCATATACTTTAAACCCTCACTATGCTGTATTGAACACAAGGTGAATGCTGTATGGTTATTGTCTTGTACTGTTTGGGGGATTGGGACAAAGAGATCAAATATCCATATATGTTTAGCCCTGGTACAGGTGTTTTCCAGATAGTTTTGCCCCAAGGTTGGCTGCATCCACTGGAGTAGAGCCCGGAGATCCAATGAGATGACCTTCCTTTCCACAGTTCGGTGCCTCAGAAACTCAAGTTCATTTCCCCTCGTCTGGTAGCTTCTCTAGAAAACACCCCTTTCTTTTGTTCTTTAGCTAAGAAACAATAGAAGCTCAGGTTGTAGCCATCCCTGGGGACCTGGTCCCTGAGGTCTCCCAGGTACACCAATGAAGCAGATGTCAGTCAGATCCTAAGTAGAAGAAAATGAAAAATTTCCCATCCCTGAGATAAAAAGCAAAACCCCAATCTCAGTTATTGTGGTGCCTAAACAGATTGATAAAGCATGCAATTTCTACATCATCACAAGTCAATTGTGGTATTTTCTCAGGCAAGCATTTGAAATTACAGCAACAATATTAATCCTCTCCAGGAGAACTTTTTAGATGAGTAAGCGTTGCGTGTAAACAAGTGTCCTCCTGGGCAGACCCAGACACTATTCCTGAGGGTCAGTGGCTAATTGCTTACTCTCCAGTACAGACAAAACAGTCGTGTGCTCCTGATCCTGTGAGAACATCATCACCCGAGGAGGGAAGAGAAGACAGCTGCACAGCAGCCAAGCATGGCAAGTGCATTGCTAAGCAAGCCAGGAACTTAAAGGGACATTTTTAAAATATAGAAAAATG
This sequence comes from Microtus ochrogaster, assembly GCF_000317375.1. Classification (NCBI taxonomy): domain Eukaryota; kingdom Metazoa; phylum Chordata; class Mammalia; order Rodentia; family Cricetidae; genus Microtus; species Microtus ochrogaster. The sequence goes on from NC_022020.1 coordinate 43,908,356, forward strand.
CAGACTGTAATTATTGATGAACCTTGACTTGCGAAGGAAAAATATTTAAAATATTTGACTGTTTCTTCCTCCAGAGTTTACTATCTTAGAAAGCATCTGTAAAAGAAATAAAATAACAACCATGCCCTAAAATCCTACATGACAAAAACAAAACAAAACAAACAAACAAAAAAAACAAGCAACAAGCTGGCTATTTCTTTTTCTTTCTGCTCCAGTGGTATGTATTCATATAAGTACCATGTCTCCACAGGAAAAGCAGAGGGATTCTCAAGGAGATGATGGATTTAATAAAACTGAAATCTTAAGTAGAATGTTGATCTGGCTTCCTCATCAGGAGATATTCCAGGTGGTTCTGTAATCAACCCAGAATCTTCCAAGTTGCCCAGATTCTCTCTAATATTTCTGCCTCTGAGTACTCTCCCAGCATCTTCCTTTCACCCGTTTTCTAGAGGTAAATTCCTAACCCACGTTCACGGACAGACATCCCCTGGATATCTAGCCTGTCTCCTTCCTTTGAATGCTGGGGTCTCAGGGCCCTCATCAGGAGGCCTTAGGTTATAGTGAGTGTGGAGGGAATCGCCTATTCCTTTTGGAGTACAAATGCTGTGTACAAGAACTATACGGCAAAGATGTGTGACAGTCTCCCTGGGAAACAGTGTCTATTTCTCAACTAGAAGGTGTTCAGCAGTTCATAGAGAAGAAAAATAAGAATTGGGCCATGGTCCATAGCAAAGTTTCTGTGATGTGCATCTTTAGTATTAGTCCCCCAACTCTGTGCTGCCCACTCAGTGCTCACCCCCAAACACCATAGAAATAGGCAGCTAGAGTCACTCTTCTCCTTAATGACTGCACCTTCGGTGGCCGCTGGGAAAGCCAGGGCATTGTCTCACGATAGTGTCTGTCGTATATACCCTCAGCCTGTAAGTAGGTTGGGACAAGGACAGGGCGGACAATGGCTACTGTTTGACCAAGCTGTGGCTAGAGAGCTCCAGATCTGTTTTAGGTCGAAACTGAAACACGCTCCTGAAAACTTTTAATTGGCGACTGAGAAAATATCTTTTCGTCCTCAAGTCATTAATTTTTAAGACGTTCTAATCACAACAGTAAACATGAATGTACCCAGGAAATAGAAGCCACAGTCAAGAGCGGTTATTTTGGGAAGGTGAACTATGTACACATATCTTTCTGGGGATTAGTGGATGAGCTGTCGGGGATGTGACTAGCCTTCTCACAGGCTCTCCAAAACTGGCTTGTCTTCAGTCCGCGGTACCCTAGTGTACGACTGAGTTCTGCTATGACAGTTACTGACAAGAAAGAAATGGAAAATGAGACAAAGACACTCAAGAGCTGTGAAAGTTTTTAGGTTTTCAAAGCCGCCAAAGTCCTGGTCTTCCGTTACCACCATCTCTGTGTCAGCATTCTGTAACTCATTACTAAGAAAGTAGCACCCACCTCAAAGCTGTGAGCAGAACGCTTTGGTGCAGAGGGTCTCAACTTTAATTATACGGTAGCTAGAGCCTTTGCTGGCAAATGTAGAAGCAGAGCAGCGCCCAGGAGCAGTGCCACAGGAAGCTACAGTTCCAGCGGGTGAATATTTCCTGTCTGTTATCAGTGGTCTTTCCATGTGGGAGAAGAACTCTTAGTTCTTCTGATGAGCTGGGCCTGATAGCTTAAAATGAAGGTCAGTCGTTCTTGGAATCCCATCACCTGTGCTGAATGACCACCTGGAAACAGTCTGAGGGTTAGAATGTGTGTGGCTTACACGGCAGGAAGTTAGATGGGCCTTGAAATCATGTTCTCTCTGAATCTGCACTATTACAGGGAAGGTAGCAGCAGCACAGGCAGTAAATGAAGTCAGGAAATAAAATCCCATTTCCACGTGCTCCCAATGTTGCTGACGTATCAGAATGTGCAGGGACCCCAGAGAGGGAACACTCCTCTGGGTCCTTATAGACTGAGTCTTCAAATACTTGGACAAAAAGTTCAGTGTGAACTGTTGAGAAAGAAGACGAGAAAGGGAAAATATATTTTCACCAGAGAGGCTTAATTCCTATGATATCATAAGGGGAAAAGTTGGGAAGAAAACACAGCAAAAGGCCTTTGCAAAAGTGATAGCTCAGGAAGACTTAAGATGATTTAGATGTTTGTTCTTTCTCGACTCTGTTTTCTAGATCTTTCCAGTGAATGTGCATAAGCTTTTAAGTCACTAGAGAAGATGATCATTTTCTTTACGTTTCTATACTTGAATGGGAAAAGGAAATTATGGAAGAAAGAACTATTGAGGACCAAGGCACCACATGACATGTGATACTCAGGAGATGGGCTGTAGAATCTGATGGCATGGCTTCTTCATCTTAGGTTAACAGCTCTTATTTTTTTGTCCTTGTCAGTTGTATGAAGTCACCACATCTCATCAACTCCAAGGGTTTTGCTATAAGGCATGTTCGCCATTATTTTCTCAACTATATAGATACAGTAGGTTTTTTGTTTTTGTTTTGTCATCTTTTGATGCTTCCCACGTTCCATGCTGAAGCTCCATTCTTATTTCAGAGATTAAAGAAACATGTCAGGAAATGAATGGAGTGTAGTGATAGTTGTATCTGGTTCATAGGAGTTTCTGCAAGCCAAATTTTAACATCTCCATAAAATCCTTAGACACATACACAACAACACATGCCTAACAAACGTGACCCATTGCTGCGGACTTAAGGCCATGAAGGTGAAGCAGGGGGCTGATTTGAGAGGAGTACCAGGAAAAGTGGTTGAACCCTAGGGGAGAGGAACTCTGTGCATGGAGACTCGGAGCCAAGCCTGCCAGCTGCATATGAAAACCATCAGGAGAAAAACTGTAAGAAGCAGGGTGACGTGTGGCTCTTACACATAGCATCCTCATAGCTTGCTTAATGAGTCAAGTGTGAGGGTTGCAAGGCAACTGTGGAAGAAGAAGAGAGTTTGGAGCTGAGCGGCCCAAGTATTGCAGCCACTCTATTTGAGCATTTGTCACTAATGCCTACGGAGTAAATACAAGACCCAGAGCTTCACAGCCCAAAGGCTACCATAGAGACAGACCTATGAAGAAGAAATAGGTCTGCAGACTCGGTATGCAGGTACCGAATGGATAAATAAAGATGCATGCCCAGGGGCTCTGTCTCGCTAACCACAGGACAGATTAGACGTGCGGAAACAAAGACATGCTAAAATTCTTTTCATTGAACAATTTCATATATCCTGAACTATCATGAGGTTTCAAGGAGTCGATGCCTGTCCTTAAGGACTTTGTTTTTGATCTTTCGTGACTGAGTGACAGCTCGCCAGTAATAAAAGGTTAATAGCCAAGACTTAAAGACACTAAAAAGCAGTGCAATTTATTATATTATTCCCTTGAAGAGCTAAGTGTATTATGTTTTTATTTACTAAGGTGTGTAGAGCCTACCAATTATTTACCGTGTGTGTTCTTAAGTTGAAAGCCCTGGTGAAGGCTCCAGCTAAGAACTTAGTAAAGAATGTTGACCAAGTGGGAGAAATTTGGTAGAATGAGTCAACCAGAACCCTGATTACTGAACCTTCTCAGGGTTTGTATAGAAACAAGACCTGGCCTGGAAACTGCCCAGGAAAATGAAATAAGTCTCTGATGCCAGGAACCACACCAGGTCAAACAAAGGGGAAAGGGAACTATTGGCCAAAAGTAAGCCTTCCATTCTTATGCACTCAGAGCACGAAAGCCAGCTTTACAGTGTAGCGCATTGGTCACAGCGGGGGCTGAAATACATGTCAAGTTCATCATGAGTGTTGACACTCAACAACACGCAGCAGCATCAGGAGTGGTGGTGCAGCCCTGGAATTCCAGTATTCAGGAGGCTGAGGCAAGGATATTACTGTGAGTTTGAGGCCAATGTTGGCTAGTGTCAGGCCTTGGAAAGGGAGAGGAGAGAGGAGGCTATAGGTAAAGACTTTGAGTCTGATCATCCAACTGTTAATGCCAAGTAGCAGGGATCCAAAGCATCGTTCCCACCAGACCAAGTAAGGCATCTTTTCTTAAGGCTTTCAAGGAAGAGCACTAATCCATACAACAAAGAAGCAAACTTGATGTTGCTCTATGCTACACGGCAGAGGTAAAGAGCAGGATTTAGGCTCCCTGACTGGGGTCACAGAGATGCTGGATAGGAAAGGAGGGTTTAGTCAACCTGCCTTGAAGTCCAGGAGGTAGGGGCCTGGATGTGTTTCCTGACCTGCCATAGTTCTATTTGCTTAGGATCTGGTAATCTAGAAGGCCCAAGCTCAACAGGCACATGAGTTCCCGGCCAGCCAAGGATACAAGATAAGCCCCTGTCTCTGCAGATCAAACTCAGCACATTAAACTCTAAAGATCATAGCTCTGTGGAATATGCCATTCTCAGGAACAGCTATCTGCGTTCTTTGGGGCTTTTATCCAAACTTCCCCAAAGCATGAGGAAAGTCCTTCACCAAAATAGACCAGAAAGCTTCAAAGAGCTGATACTCTTTGATACTCAATACCTCACCAAGAGTCTCAGGTTCCTTTCTGGTTATCTTAGTTTTGATGATGTTGTTGTTGCTTCTATTTTATTTTTGTTTGGTTTGGTGCTTAGTTCTGAGCAGTATTCTTTGTTGGAATTTTTGGGTTTGGGTTTTAGAACAGAATTTATTAGTCTTTCACACAATGGGCTTGAATTTTTGGCTGAAGAAGGGCTTTTGTCCTAGTCTTGATCATTCCTGACATTCCCACCACAGAAGAAATGGGTCATCTAAGCTGCCTATTTAACTAGTGTCCATCCTTAGTGGCACCATCTTGGAATAAGGAATTAGCGACAAAGCCTAGGAACCTGGTGTGTGTCCTGGTAGGTGATGAAAAAGCGTGCTTTGGTCTGGGTTGTGTTAACCTTTGCCCCAAAGGACACAGCTCTGATTTCTACTGGGGATAGGAAGGTGGTGGAGAAGAGCTCAATGAAGCAGCAGTGAAAAAAACAAAAACAAAAACTAGCAAATAGTGTGACAAATGTTGACTGACCCTTGGCCTCAGGAAGGAGGGGGAAGAAGGCTGTGCCGACATCGCAGTTACCACTCAGCTTCCACTGAATTCTGTCTGAGTATGTTAGTCACATTGCCACTTCCTCCTTTGTTTCTTGAGCACATGGTCTACATAAAGGCACAAAGCTCACACTCAGAAGGTCCCATATTAATTTAATATTCAAAGCCAACAACTTGAAATCCCTAGTCATTTTTTTATTGATTTTTATTGAGCTTTACATTTTTTTCTGCTTCCCTCGTTGCCCCTCCCCTCCCTTTCAATCCTCTCCCAAGGTCTGCATGTTCCCAATTTACTCAGGAGATCTTGTCTTTTTCTACTACTCATGTAGATTAGATATATGTACGTCTCTCTTAGTGTCCTCATTGTTATCTAGGTTCTCTGAAATTGTGAATTGTGGGCTGGTTTTCTTCTTCTTATTATTATTATTATTTTTTTTTTTTGGTTTTTTGAGACAGGGTTTCTCTGTGGTTTTGGAGCCTGTCCTGGAACTAGCTCTTGTAGACCAGACTGGTCTCAAACTCACAGAGATACACCTGCCTCTGCCTCCCGAGTGCTGGGATTAAAGGCGTGCGCAACCACCGCCCAGCTATGTGGGCTGGTTTTCTTTGTTTTGTGTTTAAAAATCACTTATGAGTGAGTACATGTGATAATTGTCTTTCTGGGTCTGAGTTACCTCACTCAAAATGATATTTTCTAGTTCCACCCATTTACCTGTAAAATTCAAGATATCATTATTTTTTTCTGCTGTGTAGTACTCCATTGTGTAAAAGTACCAATGTTTTTCTTATCCATTCTTCGGTCGAAGGGCATTTAGGTTGTTTCTAGGTTCTGGCTATGATAAACAATGCTGTTATGAACATAGTTGAGCACATGTCCTTGTGGCACAGTTGAGCATCCTTTGGGCATATACCCAAAAGTGTTATTACTGGGTCTCGAGGAAGGTTGTTTCCTAATTTTCTGAGAAATCGCCACACTGACATTCCTTCATGATAAAGATCTTGGAGATAGCAGGGTTACAAAAAACATACCTATCATAATAAAGATATATATGCAATATACAGCAAGCCAACAGCCAATATCAAACTAAATGGAGAGAAACTCCCAGTGACCCCACTGAAATCAGGAACAAGACAAGGTTGTCCACTCTCTCCATATCTATTCAATACAGTACTTGAGGTTCTCTCTAGAGCAATAAGGAACCAAAAGAAGATCAAGGGGATACAAATCGAAAAAGAAGAAGTCAAACTCTCACTATTGCTGATGCGACCCCAAAAGCAACCCAAAAAAATCCTAGTAATATTTTTTAAGACAAGGTAGTTGAAATTTTAATTTTTGTACCAGGTCTCTTCCTTCACAAAATGCACGGTGTAACCCATCCTATTTTTAAGGGCAGTAACTCATGGTTTTCTTCAGAATGTTTTTGGATACTGGCCAGTCGTTTAAAAGTTTAAGTGTTCCAGGACAGGCTCCAAAGCCACAGAGAAACCCTGTCTCGAAAAAAAAAAAAAAAGTTTAAGTGTAGTGAGTGTTAGGTAGCTGCAAGCCAGCTGATCAAGGAATGTGCCAACAGATTTGAACTTGACAAGGCCTCCCAGTCTAGACAAGTCTTCAGACTTGGGCTATATCTTAAGTGCAACCTGGCTGGACCCTTATTCTGCAGGTAAGAAACAGAGGCAACCATTTATGACTCTTAATGTTTGGGGTCCATTGACATCCGTTCTTCCTGGACACGCTGTCCCCACCCACAAATACGATGATTTGAGTCTTGTGCCATCTGTGACAGTGTGCATTCTCTGCTTCATTACTTTAATTTCTTGGGCTGCGTTTTAGCCAAGAAACCGTCTTTCATCTTTTCGCTGCCATGTTTTTTTTTTTCCCCCAGGGAGTTTAAAACACTGTTAGCGTGACTATCATTTTTACACAGCCGGGGCTGGAGTGATGCTGAGGCTTACTCCGCTGAAGAAAGCATGTCACCTGATCCTACTCAAGCACTCTCCTTCCTCTTCCTTTTCAAGGTCTTAGAGTTTGTTTCTTATTCACGTGTGTCTGTGTGTCTGCCACATGTGTGCACAGTGCCCGTGGGAGCCAGGAGGGGGCATTGGATCCCATGGAGCTGGAGCTGGGGGGGGAGCCACCCAGTGTGAGTGTGGGAACTGAATTTGGGACTGCTGGAAAAGCACTCTTGGCTGCTTAATCATTTCTCCAGCCCTTCTTTTTATCATTTTCGCTTTTGTGATGCCTCCAGCTTTGCAAAAACTCTATGTGTTCTAAGAGGTTAAAAATACAGCGTATGAAAATGCATAATGACTCTCTCATGCTTATCATAATGTATGCATTTTTCACGCATTAGAGATGTGTTTATTATACATTAGGCAGAGAAGGAGCCCAAATTGGAGATCTCTATCGGGCCCCTCACTTCAGGGCTCAGAACTCTGTGGAAGAGGAGGAAGAACTGTAGGAGCCAGGGGCTTTGAGGACACCAGAAGAACATGGTCCACAGAATCAACTAAGCAGAGTTCAATGGTGCTCACAGAGACTGAAGTCACAATCACGGACCCTGCATGGGTCTACACTAAGCCCTCTGCAAATACGTTGTTATTGTCAGCTTGGTGTTTTTGTGGCACTCCTAACAGTGGGAGTGGGGGTGGGGTGTCTCTGACTCTTTTGCTGCCTCTGGGACCCTTTCCCTCCTCCCGGATTACCTTGCCCAACCCTGACATGAGTGTTTGTGCCTAGTTTTATTGTAATTTGTTATGCATGTTTAGTTGATATCCCTGGAAGGCTGGTCTTTTCTGAAGAGAAACAGAGGAGAGGATCTAAGGGACCGAGTAGGTGGGGATGGGTACTGGGAGGAGGGGAGGAAGGGGAAACTGAAGGCAGGATGTATTGTATGAGTGAAGAATCCGAAAAAAATGTTAATGGGTTATTGGTCATAATAAGGACTCTTGGTTTATATGAATTTATATTTTTATCAGAGCTAGTCCTACTTCTGAAAAATACAAAATAAAAATATCTTTCCAGGAATATAATATTTTGTTTTCTGAGATAAGACCAGCCTTGAATTTGAGATCTTACAATCTTAGCCTCCCAAGGGCTGGGTTTATAGGTGGATGGTACCTTGTGCAGCCGTGGTAGGTAGACACATTTGTCTTCAAGGCTGCATCTCTACATCCTTCTGTTTACCCTGCTCCATGGCACCCTGAGTAAGGAGAACTCTGGTAAGCCATGAGTGGCCTGCATTTGTGCTTTGACAGCTCCAGGTCGAGGCAATGGGTGTACTTCTAACAGTGAAATGCCTCAAAATTGTCACTTGAATCATTTGAACCCTGTGTATCTCAAAGTCTCATTTTCAAAACTGGGTGAACTTTTTATTTGGAGATTATATTGTAATGGGGAAGACAGGCATTCTGGGGGATAAATATGACAAGAGACTATAAAGGAAAAAAGATCAAAAACAAGCAAGTAATCAGCTGGTATCTTGACTGAAAAAAGAGTCCTGGTTGCTGGGCTAGGGGTCTAGTTTAATTTCAACTGTCTTTTTTTGGGATGTTCATACCCACCTTCTGAGGGTGTCTGCACTCTCCCAGGTCAGACTACTGTACCAACCTGATCATGTCTGGTGCTAGATTGGATTTCCCTCCAGCAGATGAGGCATGGCTTGAGGAGGAAGGGCTGTGTTGCGGACGAGCATGATCTTTTGGGGACACAGCAGTCTGTAGATGGTGTGGCTGCTCTTTGTGCATTCATGGTGGCAGCCTGCCTGCTGGCCCTGCCAACAGTGCCCTGTGCTTGCTCTTTTGTTGTTTTGTGCCATGTGGTGCCAGCAGTATTCTGGCAGCAGAACCATCAGCAGGTGCCCCTAAAATACCAAACGACTCTGGTAAGACAGGAGGAGGAAGTTCTGTTTGTGGACACCTAGGGCCCTGTGCCACCATTTCACAAGACACTGGCTTTTGTTAGTTGTTATGTGTTTATTATTTTTTTGAAGCCGAAGGGTGCCACCCTTCTCTTTGTGGTTCTTTGAAGACAGCACCAGTGCACTGCTACCCTCCAAGCTTAGGAAGGATCATGTGTGAAAGAATAAATAACCTCGGATAATAAGGAGGAGTTGGACTGACTTGAAAAGGGCCCATTTGGCATTGAGCAAGTCAATTCCACTGTCCAAGCATAGCAAGAAAGGTGAAGCTTTCTTTTGAGCTTTTGCAATGGGAAATATGTGGGGCTCCCTAACAAACCCAGTCTGCTCTTCCTCAGGATGCGTGATGTTCACAAACACGGGGACCACAGGAAAGATGCTTTCTGGGTTCATCCACTTTAAAGAGAGCTGAGTTGTCATTTATAGGCGCAGCAAAGCCTTCCTATTTACCCCAGATTTTCAGCCTTATTTTATTGAGGGTGGAAGGGGAACAGAAAAGAGAGAGGAGGGGGGGAGGGAGGGAGGGAGGGAGGGAGGGAGAGAGAGAGAGAGAGAGAGAGAGAGAGAGAGAGAGAGAGAGAGGAGAGAGAGAGAATATTACAGATGTATCTGAATAATCAAAGCCACTCTACTGGGAAAGGCTTGCTTTTAGCACCTCCTGCCAAGCAGGATTCAACACTTATCTCCAAATGGTTTCCAATCACTGGGTAGGTCTGTGGAATGGAGTCAGTTGTTCAGCCAAAACCATATCTATTAAAAATTTCTATTCTCCACGTTTTTTTACATCATCCAGAATTATTCATTCCAGGTTTCCTCCAGAAGTCATAGTGTCATCACATGTCATAGGGAAAACTCCTGTTTGTTTAGAATCTTATAGATAACAAAAAAGTTGAAAGTGACCTTGCATATTTAATTTCATGTTATCATTCAACAACATTTCCATCTTCATAATACTTTGAGGTCAGCTGTGGCGATGAGATCTGCCCTGGAGAGGGTTGGTCAGTGAGTGCGGGATGGACAGTCGAACCGAGAGGAGCTTTTGCAGAAGCAAAGGATGGTGACCCAGAAAGTGAGGATGAGAGAGTGTACTAGTCTTTTGTATTGCTTTGTGTGGGTTTTGGTTTTTAGAAACAGGGCTTCTCTGTGAAACAGTCCTGGCTATCCGAGAAACCAGGCTGGTGTCGAACTCACAGAGATCCTCCTGCCTCTGCCTCCCGAGTGCTGAGGAGTAAAGGTGTGAGCCACCACAGCCCAGCAATAGTTTGTTTTTAAGGAAGGACAATCTTGGGTTTTCATTTCTATTATGATGAACCTAGAAAGGGCAAAGACATGGGTAAGAAGAAATAGAAGAAAGACCCTGGACATCTGTGGGGGGAGATAGGACCTCAAACAGAAGGCAATGCAACCTTCTAGACCTTGTCCATCGGGAGCAGCTTCTGAAAAATGGGGAAACACCAAAGCAAGCTGCTCCTCAGAATATATCATGTAGCCCTGAGAGAGCTCCTGTCTGAGCTGTTCAGTTGAGTGTGTCTCTCAGGGACGGGGTTGCAAGGTCACGTGTAATTAAGGAGGCAGGGAGGTTTGTGAAGTGAAGCAAGGGTTCCATGGGTAAGCCACCCCAGTTAAAAGTTTTCCTCTATAAGAGTTGTTGTGACCATGGTGTCTCTTCACAACAGTAGAAACCCTAAGACAGAAGTTGGTACCAGGGATGGGGGTGTTGTTGTGATAGGCCTGACCAAGCTTTTGTTTGAAAGACTATGAACCTTGGGACTGTAGACCAGAAAAGCAGTTGAACACTTTAAGTGCTGCTTAATGGGCCATATCAGTAAAAGCATGGAAGACAGTGTGGCTAATGTGATTTGATGGACTGTGGGATCCTGGATCAAGAGGTTTCAAAGGAGAGTATGTTGCCCGAAAGATTACTCTTAAAATATTTTGGTGAAAAATGTGGCTGCTTTTTGCCCTTGCCTGAAAGTTTGCCTGAGGCTAAAGCGAAAAGTTTTGGATTAATTGCATTGACTAAGAAAATCTTAAAACAGCCTAGTATAGACTGGTTACTATTGATTGCTAGTGTAAACTCTGATAAAGATTTACAATGAAAAGGAGCAGGTTGAGCAAGGAAAAATAAAAAATGTAAAATCTGAGGAGAAAAGGAATCTAGGAAGCAGAATAGAGCTAAGTCCTGTGTTCAAGGAGATAGATTAAGAAATGGGATAATGGAATGATGACCTCAGGGAAAGATCCCACCCAGGTAAATTTTCAACTCATGAAAAGGAATTTAAAAAAAAATCTTAGAGCCAGTGTGGTGGTACATGCCTATAATCCCAGCACTCCAGAGGCAGAAGCAGATAGATCTCTGAGTTTGAGGCCAGCCTGGTCCACAGATTCAATTTCAGGGCAGTCAAGCTTAGTCAGTGAAGGAAACCATCAAAAACATAAATCTGCCGGGCGGTGGTGGCGCACGCCTTTAATCCCAGCACTCGGGAGGCAGAGGCAGGTGGATCTCTGTGAGTTCGAGACCAGCCTGGTCTACAGAGCTAGTTCCAGGACAGGCTCCAAAGCCACAGAGAAACCCTGCCTCGAAAAACCAGAAAAAAAACCCCATAAATCTGGTAAAGATGTGATTGAAATTCAGATAAGCTATGGTATAAGCACTCTTAAATAACAGGAGAATTCAACCAACTATCCTGATTATGAAGAAAATTTTAACTAGTATCCACCAGACTTTTAGACTCCGCTGCAAAACAGTGGTTATGAAATTATAACTTTCATGGGTCTATTGTTTCTAACTTCTCAGCTGTTCCATTGTTAAAAGTTTTAAAAACTTTTGTTGTAATAGGAGCGGTAGGCTGCGTCCCCGGCACCCGGCTGCCCGCACAGCTAGCTTTATCTGTGTAGCTCCACAAGCTGGCTTACCAGGAAAGATCTTAACCTGCCTCTGTCTGGAGTGGGAGAATCATGGTGACTCCCGACTCAGCTTCTTTCTCCCAGCATTCTGTTCTGTTTTCTCCGCCTACCTAATTTTCTGTCCTCTTAAAGGGCCAAGGCAGTCTCTTTATTTAACCAATGAAATCAACACAAAACAGCAGACTCCCACATCAAACTTTTAAGTGTCTAGGTATTTTTTCTGCATATGTCTATGCTCTTCATGAATACAGTGCTCAGAGGGCATTGTATCTCCTGGAACTGGAGTTGTGAATCACCATGTGGGTGCTGGGAATTGAACCCAGATCCTCTGAAAGAACAACCAGTGCTCTTCACCACTGAGCCATTTCTCCAGCCCTCAGCTATTAGTCTCATTACAAACTGAGATTCAGACAGGAATCAGGTTCTAACAGGTATTGACAGGTGCTTCAGTGAGTAAATCTTGTCCACTTTTGTTATGGGCCGTGGACAGTTTACTTCTGCACAATGCCATTTTTGAGGTGCATTTAAGCAAATTCCACACAACTAAACTATTTGAGACAGCTGCTCTGGAAATATGACTGATGTATGCTGTCTTTAGGCTGTGCTTTCCCTCTTTGAAACAATTTGGAAGCAGTGGTCAGGAAACTAAAAATGTCCTTCTGCGGTTGCTAATCAGGGTAGCAACAAGGATAGCTTGGGAAGTAAAAGTTCCCCATCCCCAAACTGTCTCCAATAATAACATGATTGCACTTAATTCAAACAGTGCACTTCCTCTGCAAACAGATCCCTGGACCAGTGCCCTGTGCATTCCTCTATCTGCAGCAATTGTTCTCCAGAAGTCTCTTCCCTAGAAATTCTGTAACCCCTTTGCTGAGGCTCACCTAGACCTGAGTTTGATGTTAATAAAAGCATCACCCAAAGGTCAAATCATAGACATTAACTAGAAGAGATAAGATAGTCCAACTCATTGAATTATTTGATGTTTCACCCCTGCTTTGCTTAGAAGTTATATGTATTTCTAAAATTGGTTTACCTTTTATAATTTCACTATCAAAGAACAATTTTAGCTACTCTTTTGCAGGTCAGGCTGACTCTCCTTTTCCATGTGTCGATGGCTAAGATACAGTGTGACTTCTGTTCTTTTAAGTTTGATGTCCCTAAGCATGAACCTGGTTCTTTGCATAGTTGGAGCCTAGGAATCATTGCTGAGTCTTCCTAGAATTGGTTTTTTCACATGAACTTTAACACAGCCACACCTTCCCATCCTTTCACTCTGATGCTTATTAACTATTGCACAAGGGATGTAATACTGAAGAGTTTAGCCTCTCCTGAGCTTGAGAATAAGATCTGCCATTTCCTGGGTCTTTTTCCATGTCTGCATTTTCCATGTTTTTTTTTTTTGCCACATTTACTTCCCATCCTTGGTTGTCCAATCCCTGACCTCACTTCTTCTAGCCTCTGTCCCTGCTTCCTGGAAAGTCTGGGTTGCTTTCTTAATGATGTCAGCCTGGCATAGCACTTAAGAGCCCAGGCCAAAGTTAGCTTTTTGACCTGAAAACCCTGGAGCTAGCTTTCTGCCACTGGTTGGGTGTGGCCTCTGTAAGTCTCACAGCCAGTTTTCCAGGCCTGTTTTCTTTAACTGTAAAATAAGGATGCTACTAAGAGTCGCTATCACGTTTATTTGTTGTGAAGATCTCATGAATTAATGCATATAAAATATATACCAAAATGACTTAGTTCATTAGTGTTGGCACTGGCTAACTCTCCAGAGACATGCAATTTGTTCTGGAAAGAAAGGGAAGTATCCGTTACATAAATTTTAGTAGCTCTAGTTCTGTCAGAAAGTAATATATAATGAAAATAAAGTCCTGGGACTGTTGGAGATGGCCCAGTTTATAAAGTGCTTGCTTTGCAAGCTTGAGGACTTGAGTTTGAGCCCCAGAAGCCACACCCATGAGGTGACACATGCTTGTAATTCCCAGCACTAAAGAGGAGATAGGTAGACTGCTGGCCGGCCAGCCTAGCCTAGTGAGAATGCTGTATAAAAAAAAATAGCGGACAGCGTCTGAGTAAGAACACCTGAGGTTGACCCTGACCTCTTCACATGTACCCACATGCGCTCACATATGGAAGTATACAAGAACAAAGACCGAGCAAACAATTCAAAACCCCAAATACAGTACAAATGTCTATGTAAACATAAGAAATTCTCATCTCCATTCTACTCTGAGTTTAGTCCAAGTTAGCATAAGTAGACTGCCTTATTCTGCTCCTAGAATCCTACTTAGTTTTATGTTCACAGTTCCACCATCCCATTTACTTCCCGCAGCTTCCAGGGGCTGACTGCTCCCTGCTTTTGGCCACTTTGGTCTAGGGATGCCTCAAGAGAACTGGCGAATATAGCTCATTTCTGCTCAAGAACTTCTCTAAGATGGCCTCTGGACTCCAGGTTGTAGATGGAATTGGCGTTGCTCCTGTAGGGGCATAAATACCATGTGAGGTTTGTTAACGGACCCCTATGCTTCTACAACACGGAAAGGCCAACATGTTGCCGTCTGGGTGATTTGTGTGTGCTGGGGGATTAGACGTCTGAAGAGATGGGGAGATATATCATGTGACCAGAGAGGATGCAAATTATCATCTTCCCACCAAAGCGTTTTCCCAGGACTCCTCCTGATCCCAGAGTGACTCAAGACAGGATTTTCTAGCTGCGGAACTTTACTTCAAAGTTCAAACAAGATTCTCTTGTGACCTAAGACTGAAAAGACCTAAATAGGACCTGCTTATCTTGAGTGAAAAGTAGACCACTGTCCTCCGTTCTGATCCATCACTAACGCTGCCTGCCGCATACTTGGATCCCTATTTAAAGAACAACAGCAGAAGAGTTTTAAAACGGTTCAGCTGATAACATCTGCCAATTGGATACAAGGCAATAGTTTATGGCTTTAGGATTAGCTATAAAATAGAATAAAAAGCCTCAGAGATTAGAGAGTCTGAGATCAGTGCAGCCGCCTGCATCTGCCATTTCTTCACAAGTGGTTTTATGATCGCATCGAAGTCCCTTATCGTGCAGGTGAAGTCATCAGGGACATGGCATAGAATTGGTCAAGGGCTCCTGGTGGGGGAGGAAGGGAGGGCTAAAATGTAGCTACATTCTAACACTTGTTTAACTGAGCATTTTGGCTCAGGAAAGGATTTCCCCTAGAGAAAGCATTTGGGGGGAAGGAACCTCACTAGGCATGCATTTCTGCTGTTAGGGCATTTGCCTAGCAACGCTCCATCATCAGCACCCTCAGCGCCACAAAACAAGAACCTCTCTCAGACATCCCCCTTTGACTGATGCCCAAAGGCACACCTGCCGTGATGGGTCACCTTGACTGATTCTCACACAGGTGCTTTGTGGGAAACCAAAGAACTCTTGGACATTTTTACTACCTAAGACTCTGAACTACTAGCCTGTGAAAGGGAGGTCTCCATTATGCAGGCCTTCAGTGGAAGCAGAGACCACTCAATGAGACAACCAGCTTATCACTTTCCAGCTTCACTTACAGCCAAGGGGAAAGAATAAGACCTGGCTGGTGTCCCTTCCTGAGGCTGTGAGTTGGAAATTGGAGATGCAGAGAGAGCAACACAGAGACTTCTTTAAGGAAGCAGTAAATTGCAACTTGCTGGGCAATAGAGGCCATGGGAGCCCTAGGAAGCTCCTCTCACTGGTTGCCTCGGTGACTGCTTCCCACGATGGGTTGTGCAAGACTGATGGAGGGTCTGGTGGTTGTCTAGGAGCTGACCAACTCCTTTCATGTGGTCCTGTGCTACCATCGCATCCTGGGAATTTTTCAGCAGTAAATCATTTCTATTGTGTTGGTTTTTGATTTACAATTGTGAACACTTATCAGGGAGCAGAAAGTGTTCCTGAGAAATGTTTTCAGATGGGACTATTGGTCCTCCTGTCACCACACAGACAGGTGTGCCGATGCCTTCTGAGACAATATCCGCCTAGCTTTGAGTCCAATCCTCTCCCACCATCTCAGGAATCTTAGATTACCAACTATTCATTTCTTGCTCGTATATTTAAATTGCATCCTTTCAACTTGATCCTTCCTGTCAATATTTGAGCAAGATGGCAGAGCTCAGGCTAACCGAAATGCTTTGCTGAGAGCCCACATATCCATGTCGCTTTGTCTCTATGTCAAGGTTTACCCACTGGTGTGCCAGAGAACTTGGTGTTCCAGGAATCAGTTCTAGATGGGTTGGGATATGCTGAGGGTTGTAAATATTTATGATCATAAAAAAATTAAACCAGTTTTATGACCACTCAAAACTTAACAGTTGAAATTACATCTGAACCCTCGTTTTGTGTTTCCTCCTCTATGTCTTGAAGTCAGGAATCACTACTTTGTGTGCAAAATGTTTTGCATAGCAACCAACTCCAGATGGCAAGCATCCCGGGTTCGTCCCCTCGACTTTGCCCTTCACATGCTAGTGACAGTATGATTTACCTAAAACCTACCATCCTTTTGCAGCTAGCACTTGCTTTTGCATTTGGTTTAGTTACTCTGATCTTTGTGATTTTGGGGGCACAAAGAGTATATGTAACTATTCCTTTACTTTTAATCATGATGGGCTGAGAAGAATGTAGTGTTAATTTCTGAGAGGGGCGCCTGTTCAGACTCATGAAAGAGATATTTCTACGGGAAACTTCCAACAATGGGAAAAGATAGGTATAAGAAGGAAAACCTAGCCACACATGCACGTTCCCAGGAGACACAGGAGTCTTGAGAGCCACACACTTCAGTGGCATCTGACCCTATGTCACCATGCCCTAGTGTTTTATCCTGAGTAACCAACACTAAGAACCTCATTAAGGCTTTAGTCCTTGGAGCTCCGGGTTAAGCTTTACTCGTCGTGGGTCTTCTGCCATGTTGTAAGCTACTAAAGATGGCTGGGGCTCTCTCACTGGCTCTGACCTGTTTGTTAACCATCCCTTGGCTTTACCTTCCACTAGAATAGTCTCCCAGTTTGCAACCAGTGGGAGATCCAGGGCTGCCACCTAATTCCATGGGCTATCTATGCCCCAGTACCATCTAGGATGCCACTCTCTCTGCCCCCTTAACAACTGTTCCTTTCATGTATGCAACATGAAAAATATTTATAGTCTCTGTTTTTTCAAGCTCTTTTCTCATCCACGCACTCAACAAGTTGTACAGACAGTGGTCCCCATTTTTAGAATTTAAGAATTTTAGTTGGCAATATATTCCCAAATGTACAGTAAACAAAATGTCCAAAGCACAGTGAATGAGAATCCCTCTCAAAGCCCTCTCCCTCGGCTTCACAGTCGGCACTCAGAGACAACCTTCCTGAAGGTGCGCATCTTCCAGAGACCCTCTGCTTTCATATCTGTGTCCCGTTCACTTTTCAATGCACCGTTTCTCTTAACCCACTCAGCTCCCAGATACCAGAGCATCTCCTCCATTGAACTCTATGAATGCTTTAGATTGCATTACCTTTGAGCTCTCAATGTCAGGCGCTACCATAGTCTCCTTCTAGAGGCAGTCTCTTCCTTTGAGTTCATCCTAACACCTTCTAGATAGCCTTCTACCTTCCTTCACCCTTCTGTCCAGTTATTCTTGAGCTTCATCCTCCTTTTCTCCTTCAACAACGTTTGAGTTCTTCAACGCTCCAGTCCTCTGCCTTTTCCGCCTTTTATTCTACATCCCCATTGGCAAACTCACCAATACAATGTCTTAATGCCATTCTTTGTAGATGACGTTCTAAGTTATATTGTCCATCACAGACCTCCTTAATGGAATAGCATATTCATCAAGTTAGATTCCTAATTATGTTCTTATGGAAATCTCAAATCTTAAGTCAACTTTAATATTCTTCATCTCGCAGTTCTAGCTTTATGATATCAATGCCATCCCACCACACACAAAAACATTATTATCTTACAGGCTTCTCAACTGACTGAGCACCATTGTAATTCTCCCACTTACATAAGTGAGAACTAGGACTCATCTTTCATACCTCCTACCCCTCTGCCTCCCCCTTTTAAATCGGTTTCTGAATCCATTTCCCTTTTACTGTGGTTCCATTCTGCCTTGGCTTGCTTGAATCTATTCACTGAGACTTTCAGGGTTTGTATGAACATCAATATGATAGAAGGGAGGGAGGAGAGAGAGAGA
>NC_022020.1:43926510-43933302 GCF_000317375.1 Microtus ochrogaster
ATTGATTGATTGATTGATTGATTGATTGATTGATTGACTCACGCAATGCTGGGACCTGTTACAGTTGGAATGTGCAGGTCTGTTGTGCCAGCTGGCAGACTGGAAATTTGAGGAAGAGTTGATGTTGTAGCTTTTGAGTTCTAAGTCTTCAGTTTGAAGTAGTGAGCTGGAAGCTCAGACAGGCTTTCTATGGTGGCGTCTGGAGGCATGGCTGCTTTTTCTTCAAGAAACTCATATCTTCTCTTGTGAGGGCCTCACATGATTGCTTGGGGCCCACCCACGTTATAATCTTCTTTACTTAAAGTCGACTGATTGTAAATGTTAGTCATATCCACGGGTACATTTACATCATCATCATCCAAGCTAGTATTTGGCCAAACAACTGGACACTATAGTCCAGTAAAGTTTGCACACCCAGTTAACCCTCTGCATGACAACTACATGTCTATTTGCTTGTATGTGTGAGACTATCAATAGTATATTTCCCATGGGGTGTGAATGAGAAGATACATGACAAACATCCATAATGATGCCTAGACTATAGTATATGCCGGACAAGTGATAGCTGCTGTACTTATTAAATTATAAATACTATCATATTGATTGCATGCATAAATTATTTCGGTTCCTTCTTGCTGCTTTCCATGAGGCTCCTGTCTGGCTCCGCAGCCTCACTCTTTTGACTGGAGGCCCCTGGGTTTCTTCCAGACCCCTCTGCTCGTCTTTTCTCTTTCCATCACAAGACTTTACCCATTCTGCTTAATTCATTTTGACATACTTTTGTACTATTTAGACCCTTTCTCATGTTTTCTTTTATATTTCATTAAACTATGAAGGATTTCCCCACTGTCCTTGGCAAAGTCACTTCTTTTATGAAAATCCATCTGGATACATGTTGCTCCTTTCATGATTATTATGACACTTGTCAGCAGGATGTGTAAGTACTGTTTTGAGTTTGCTTTTCATAACTAGGTTCTAAATGCTGTCAAAGGACTGTGATTGTCCCGAGCACGCCAGTATTCCATCTACTGACTCTCTCTTTGACAAACGAAGGTATGCTTCCTCTATCTCTGTACAAAGCATTTGCCTACTTCTAGCTTCAGCCTGCAAAGGCTGCAGAGACTGACGGGAGGCTCACTTACTCTATGCATTCACAGTGATCCTCCTCCAGCTGGAAAGAAAGGGAAACCAGCCAGATCCAAGATCTGCAACTGCGTTTAGAAAGCCCTGTGCCACTCCAATTTTAGAGTGTTCTTACATAGCCGACACATTCTCCCCCATGTCTCTGTAGCTTTGCATGCTGCCCTCCACACCCTCTCTGATCACATGCCAGCTTATTAAGTCTGATCCGCCAACCTGGTAGTTTTACAGATGTGTAATATATATATGTATAATATATGTATAATATAATATAAATATGTATATATATACACACATACACATATATTGCATAATATATACCATTATCATGGTTTTGATTCTTTCTCGATTTCTTTTTACTTCGTTATTTCAGACCTGTTCTATATTTTTTCCAAATGCCTTTCCCCCCACCAGTCCTAAGGATTGATGCCAGGGCCTCATGAATGCCAGGCAAGCACTCCACCAACTGAGCTATGCCCCTGTATACATATTTAAAATGAATTTGCATGTGTCTATAATTGTAGCCCAGCAGTAGAGAACTCACCTAGCAGGCCTGTGACTTTAGGTTCAATTCATGTACATGTACAAGCACTTAAATGAATATATATATATACACATGTACTCACACATATGCATCTATATATGCAAGTATTCATACAAACATTTAAATATGCAAAATACTTTCAGACTCATTACTAATAATCTTATAATTTCTTGGTTGGAATTATGTTTTTGGTTTTATTCTCTCTATCTATATCTATATCTATATCTTTTGAGGGAGAATTCTTATATATCAAGCCAGACCTTAAACTTTCCATGTAGCTGAGGTGACCTTAAACTCCCCATCCTCCTACCTCTGCCTCCCAAAAGCTAGGATTATAACCCTGGGACTTCTCAGCCAGCTCTTGGGTTACTTTTTAAGTAAGAAAAATCAATCATCATCGTAAAGCTTTTAAAAGGAGAGCGTCTTAAAAGATTCTTCAAGTGACTGCTTTCAACCTCCCTTTGAGTTGGAAGCACAAAGAGTTTAATCCTCATGAGTTTGCTCATCCATTTAGAAACCCCAAGGTACTTTCGGAATTTCCATTTGGCACTCTAAAAAAAAAAAAAAATGAGAGACACACTTGTCTTAGACCTCTCTGTTGCTGTCAGAGTTAAGGAGAGTACTTAGAATTCTCATGGTAGGTCTCTTTGAAGCTTGTGGAAGTCACCAGCATGGCTCTGAGCAAGGCAGTGAGTATGATGACAGACAGAGGGACTTCCTTTAGCTAGTGTGATCCAGGAAGGAGTTGTGGGTGGAAACTGAGAATCCAAAGACAGGGACGCATTGCTCAAAGGGAGGGGAGAGGCGCTGGAATTCCTTGTGACTTAGTGCGGGTTGGTATTCAAGACTGTGTTCATCTTTACACTAAGAAGTTTAACTCCTGAAGTTATGACTTCTAAAACCAGCCATCCCTTTTTCTGTAATCTTTTTCTGTCTAAAGCTGAAATTGGCCACACACATTACTTGGACCCTGTTCCCATGGGAATGTCCCATATGCAAATTAGTGGGTTGGTCCTACATTCTGAGAAGCACTCCTGGCTGCCTACCTGTTCTCAGGTGTGCAAGCACACTGCTATTCATGGAGGAACTCCTGCAGCTGTTGTGGCCAGCATCTGGATCTTCCCCACAGATTCCCCTCTAGTCTGCCTCCCCAAGACTAACCAGGAAGGCTACAATTTGCAGATTAATATCCCATCCAACTTGAGTTGAAGCTTGGAGAGAAACCTGAGCCTATTTTTTTTTTTAGGCCTCCCCAGTATGTAGGTAGAGGATAGAAGAAGGGAAAATCTTGTCATTTCTATTTTGAAACAGTAGCTGAGAGGAAGATTACCACTGAACGGTTTGCCTTATAGCGATCTTCTATGTCTTTCTAACCGCCTCTGAATGGTTAGAACATTTTACCAATATCTAGTGCATTGATTATGGCTTCACGATGACCCCAGCCTTCCCCTGTCATTAGGTTTTATGTTCCCGAATAAAACAAATATCAAGCACAATGGCAGCCTAAAGCCATTCCTTCTTAAGACTGGGGAAAGTTCTTGATCAATGACAGCCTGCAGCTGTTCCTTATTAAGGGCAGGCTCTAGGTCAGACTTGCAAGGAAAAGCTAATTCATAAATCCGTGATGTAACAATCACTATTAAACTACTAGATAAAATGTAAGAGAAACACTCCAAGCTACTGATATAAGATATAATTGAGACGAAAGTAAAACCAGGCAAAGAGCATTTGTTACAGTTTGGGTGTGATTTGTTCCAAACCACAGAATCTGCGCAGTTGAGACACAGTCCTGCATGTGCAATGTTGGGAGATGATTGGTGCACCAACGTGGGTAACTACAGCCACATAAAAACCTTGAGATGGGGGAATCTTTAAAGGGGCTCTTATCTTAATGGCAGCACATTCCTCAAAAGGGTTGGCATAGTTCTCTTAGGACAGTAAATTAATCCTTGTGAGAAAGTTGTCCTAAAGCAACAAGCTTGCACACACCTCTTTGACTTCCTGTCTAGTGATGCCCTTGCTCCTTCTAACACAAATTCCCACCCTTATGACACCATCCACCGGGAACTTCTCACCAGAACTGAACCTGTGGATGTAGTGCCATACCCTCAACATTCCAAAACCGAGCTGAATAAGCCTCTCTTCTTTATAAAGGGTCTAGCCTTAGTCATCAAGCTATAGTTCAGCTACTGAAAATAGGATTAAGTCAAATTAACAAATATCTTCATAGCAAAGAAAATAGTTAACCCACTGAAAAGTCAAGCTACAGAAAGGGAAAAAAATATCTACACTATTCATCAGATGAAGGGAATAAACTTCTCCAGGGAAGAGCACACACAATCTGATACCAAATGGTCAGCTCTGAAAACATATACAACTAACATTATACAGATTGAGCAGGTTATATTTAGGAACACATACATATATATATACATATACACATGCACATCTATATACACATACATTTGCATATATGGGAACAATTAATGAGATATAGGCCATTAATAGTGTGGAGGGAGGAAAAAGAAGGAAGAAATATCACGATTATATAATAATCTCAAAAAATTTAAAATATATATAAATAAATATCTGCTGTACAGTGCAGGAAGTGAGATCAAACCATGTGCTCAGATGAATGAATGGATAAACAAAATGGGACCTAGTGCCAGATGGCTCAATGTACAATGGTTGTTTATAAGCCTGATGTCCTGAGTTTGATCCTTAGGACCCACATAGAAGTGGAAGGAGAGAACCAGCTACACAAAATTATCCTCTTATATCCATGCATGTGGCATGCACACTGCGCAGCACACATGAACACACACACACACACACACACACACACACACACACACCACATATATATAGACAGTAAGACATACACACAATAAAATATTAAAAAAAACATAGAACCTATTCATGCCATAGAATTTTATTCCTTAAAAGTGAAGGAAATTCTAACCCAAGTTGCAGTATGAACAAGCCCCAAAGATAATGTGCTCCATAATAATCTTATTTACATGTGGTTCCCCAAATAGTCAAATTCCTGGAAACAAAGAAATTATGGCTACCCAGAGGAGAAGAGAAGAGGAAAGGGGGAGTTCTAGGTTTTGGCAAGCTTGGAAATTAGTAGCCCGGCAGCAGCATCTCTGTACTTGACAGCACTACTACACCATATACTTCCAAGTGATAAGATTATGAGCTTGTTGTTCTCCAATGCAAAGTGATGCAGTGACTCAGGAAATCGACATCAGTTTACATAAGCCTTTATGGAATGGAGTTAGAGCAAACAGAATTTAATGTCAACTTTGACATGTGACATTTGAACTAAATAAAGAGGCATCTAGTTTGTTTATTCATTCTTGGGCATACCCTGAATTTTGACTTCATCAATGCTTGATTGGCTGGCCCTGTGTCAGCCTTCCTTCTCATACTAGAGTTTCAGAATCAGTCTTGGGTCCCTCAGGGATGTATTCCTAGGCACCAGGCATTTCCATTTCTGATGATTTGGAAGTTCAAATTCAAATCAAACTCAGCCAATATGGTTCCCATGGTATTTTATTTTGCTTTCTGTTGATGTTATAAACACCATGACCAAAAAGCAACCTGGAGAAGAAAGGATGTATTTCAGTGTACAGCCTGCACTCCATCATCTTGCAGAAGAGCAAAACCAGAAAGAAACCTGGAGCAGAAGTTGAAGCAGAGGCCATGAGGAACACTGTTTACTAGTTTGCTCCTCATGCCTTGCACAACCAGCTTTCTTATACAATCCAGGGTCACCTGCCTAGGTGTGGCACTTTTCGCAGTGGGCAGAGCCCTCCCACCTCAATCATTAATCATGAAAATGCTCATAAGCTTGCCCATAGGCCAATCTGTTGGAAGCGAGTTCTTCAATTGACGTTCCCTCTTCCTAGGTGGTTATAGTTGTACTAAGATAACCAAGATGTACCAGCACACATGAACCTTTCTGGGTCAAGAAAAAAAACAGGCAATTTATCATGAGTCTGTTGTGACATCGTCAACCTTTTATTGACAAACAGCTGGCATATGTATCCCTAAATCTTACTATCTCAGACTCTGGGAAACTTTGACACAAGAGAGATGTGGCAAGTGGTACTTAGCCAAGTTCACACTTTCCCCTCCCTACTGTTTTCCTGGCACATTTGAGAGGACGTTATGCTGATGAGAACAAGCATAGAGACCTACTGGCCATGATTCCTTCAGTTAGTCACAGATCTTTACCAGGGAGATCAGATTCGTGTACAATCATCTCCCTGTTAGATATATAATGAAATTAGCAAAGGCGCTTTGTAGAGAGTGGAGAAACAAGTGAGGCAGACCCTTGAGACCCACAGATCTGAGGAATAATTTCTATCTGACGAACTGTTTTCTAGCAAGGGCATTTGTTTAGACTTGTTAAAATATGCAACCTGAAACTTGCTAATACCTCCAAAGCAGAAGTTTATATCACCACCACACCTTACCTCCCCTCCGTTCCTCACACTCAATCCAGAGATTTTTATCAGGTCATGGTGTGCAAACCAATACCTATACAGAGAAGATTCTGAAAGTAACTTGTTTCAAGCACTATTTCAAGCAACTATGCATAAATCCCAATATTTTAGTCTCAATGCCAAGAAATGTGGTTTCATGATATGAACCAGAGAGTTTCTCTAAACAGTATGGAAAGATATATATGCAACTAGAGTCATAGCTGGGATGTTGAAGATAAGGAATAAAGGAATAAAACAATTCGGGTTGCAGTTATAGCTGCATGTTGAGACCTTTTTCCCAAGTGCTGAGCTGTTTCTACAGAGAAGAGATAACAACTTTCCATCGACATAATGAATGATAAGCAGGGTGATTTCTTCCATTCTCTCTCTCTCTCTCTCTCTCTCTCTCTCTCTCTCTCTCTCTCTCTCTCTGTCTCTCTCTTCTCCTTTAGAACTAGGATATTTCTGCATTCCTTAGGTTGGCCCTGAACTCTAGACTCATTTCACTTTCCTTACTGAGTCTTCAAGAAGATGGAATTCTAAATGTGCATTTCAGCACCCATGGTCATCTCCATGTACTGCAGATGTGCACTACACAGCCCACAACCATCTCTA
>NC_022020.1:43933696-43935376 GCF_000317375.1 Microtus ochrogaster
GCCACTCTACTTTCAAAGAGCACTTATAATGAAATGTAAGTTTTTAGTTCATTAGGGGAAACTGTAATATTTGTCCCCTGTATTTTTGTTCCAGACACATCAGATTAAAGCAATTGAAAAATTAAGAAATTGACAAATTACGGATTTAATTGTGGCTACTAAGCAGATTTTACTCTAAAATCATGTACCAGGATGACTCATTGCCAAGAATTGATTAGGACCTCAGAAATTGTGCTTTGCAAAAAATCAAAATTCAAAATAATAATGCAGTCAGTTATACTCTCAATTAATAAACTTCCCAGCACTTTTAAACCATTAAGCCCTACACACTTTTAACATAAAACCTTTCTCACATGACAGCCTGAAGGATTTCTGTTGTAAAGTGGTAAACGTTTTGAAATATTTCTTTGCATGGGGAAACAATATATAGTGCAGAAAATGCCCCCACTTAGTTTCTCTCTCTTGTTTTTTTGCAGGTGTTTCGTGCTGCACAGGTGCTGTTCCCATCCTAAGACTGCTTTCTCTTTTGCTATTTGTCTTTCTTGATCATTGTAGGATTGTTTTAGGGTCACCACTTGCACTCAGTGTTCAGGTGCCATCTGTTGCTTACCACTTTGGGGACAAAGTGAGGCTTGAGAAAAAAACAAAGAGTTGTTGGCTGGGATTATTAACTTAATTACGCTGTCTAAATTACAGGAAGAAGCCTTAAAAGTCATTGAAGCAGCTCGATGCTTAGGATCTTGATTTATCCAACCCTTGAATGTACCCCTTGGCTTTAGGAGTCAAGAGGGGTCGCAGGTGATCAATAGTATCCATTCCCTTCTAGAAAGACACCTTTCCTCAAGTTCAAATGGAGTGCTGAATCCAGAAAAAAAGATAAAACAGAATCAACCCAATTGTGAAGTAATCACATAGCAAAGTGCTTTGTTGTTTTGTAATCATGTTAGAGGAACTTAGCATCTCTCTCACAGGCAGATAAGGGAATTCATTTTCACTGTGTGTATAATCGCTTCTGGTTTCTGTTCTTTTCCACCCACGTCACTTGGGGCTGTTTGCTAATGATCCCAGCACCTGTAGAGGTGGGGCTGAGAAAATGAAATTGCTTCATGTACAGCTGATGCTCTTTGGGTTCTCTCTATCCCCGGGGAGAATTGGACTGGGAAAGAGTTTCCTACCAGGCTCTGTTAGGTGTGACAATGCACTTCTCTCTGTTCATAGGGTGTGGTTTGAAATGCTGAGACCAAGTAGACTTGGCATTTGTGGTACTGCCCACATTTTTCTTTGGGCAAGATTCCCTTAAACACTTTGCTTTCTTCTTGCTGGGAGCAGCCAAAATCAGAGCTATCATTCAGTAGATTCTTTTTCACAAATCCTGTCAGTTTGATTGATCTTTTCTAGGTAGGAAAACTGAGGCTGTATCACACACTGAAAGAGCAGACAGACCTACCCCTTGGTCTCAGAACATCTTTAACAGTACAGCATAGCATATAGCCGAGCGCTGTAAGAGCAAGTTTGCTGATGGAGACTGACCCTGTTTGGTTCCTGTGGTGAAGAGTGTGCAGGGTCCCCAGAAGAATAGGAAAACAGTCTATCCCAGAACTCATTTCTTCTAAGCTACCAAAAAGTTGGTTGCCTAGACTCTCCTTTCTATCATGAGCAAACTCTCTCTCTCTCTCTCTC
>NC_022020.1:43935627-43951666 GCF_000317375.1 Microtus ochrogaster
AGCACATACTCATGTGTGTTCACTGGCTAACTATATAAAGAACGCTTTAAGAGCAGGCTAACCACCTGAAGTCCCACTGTTTCTGATACTGGAGCCATAGACTCGAGGGATTTTAGGTACAGCTCTGAGTGCCAATCATATACCTATTCAATTGCTCTTAAGCTCTTCTGGCCAGAAAGCAATATAAAACTGGCAAAGCAGAGGGACAGAGATGAAAAGTTAAACCCTCTGGCTCTGAAAAGTCCAAGTCTATGTTATTCTAGGATTTGAGGGTCCAATATGACTTCCTAGGTCTCACTCTCAGGTCAAGTTCACAGTGTCAGAATTCTACAGTCAGGAGCTACACACCACTTCCATTCCCATTAGAAAGGTGTAGACTATGAAATGTTCCATGCTAGGCACAACTCAGAGGACTGTGTCCCAGTTTTCCCTAGTGATAGACAGGAGAGCGTAAATGGTCCACATGCATTTGGATCTGCACACTTTGAGCAACCTACTTTAACCTTTCTGTGACTCAGTACTCGTGTCTAAAATGAGAATAACAATAGTCTAATTTCACTGGGTGGCTATAAATAAGAAATGAGCCAATGAATATGAAATTCCACGAGCTATGTCTGGTGTGCTGCAGAGGGTCAATACGTGTTCATTTCTCTCTAGAAAATTCCCGGCAATGGGCTGCATGCCACAGGAAGGGAACGGCAGCTTATTGTCTTTAGTGCAAAGATTTAATACAATTCTTTGGTTAGAAAATATTCCCTTGCCATGGCAATTCCCTCCAAAGTGCACAATACCACTTTGGTTTCTATTCATCTGTAATTTCCATTAAATGGACACTTATATTGGGATTCTGGAAGCTAAGATATCAACTGGAAATCCTCTTGTGTCTCTAATAGTTGTTTTTCTCACAAAGAAAAAGAATTGTGACCTGGTTCTTACTATAGGGCAGCCCTTCCTCCTCTGCACAGCTCAGGTGTTTGCAGAATTCTCAAGGTTGCTTTGCTCCTGGAAATCTCAGCCTTACTAAATTTGGGGAGCAATTAAAATGCACTGTGTAGATTTTCAGCCATCAAATGAGATGAGTAAAAGTAACGGAATGGGAGGGAGGGGTACTGGAAAGAGCTAGGCACAAATGTTGGTTCTGATTTTTGAACCTGACTCTCTTGGCATCTACCAGAGTCCGTACAGGCATGGATGCATGGTGACAGCCTTGCTGAGCAATAATACTTTGGGTATCAACTCTTCCTTGATACCTGACCAAATGGAGCAAGACAAATCAGCTTTTATTTGTGTTTTCACTTTGAAATGCTTTGTAGGAAAGTTTTGTTTGATTAACCTTCTCTAGCATGCCATTTGACTCAGAAATGCATGGTGTTTGCCTGCAAACAAACAAATAACTAAGTAAATAAAGGTGATGATAATCCCCTGAGCAACAGAGAGAAATTAACAACAACTTGCCTGCATTGCTATTAGCTGGGTTTATCAAACATTTCATTCAATTTCTAGGCTCTCTAGGAGTGACCACAGCAGCCACCTTATAAATGCCTCCCCATACTACTTCAAAGCCACTGATTTATATATGTCTGTTAAATTACATTTAATTAACTTGTAAAAATATTAATGACACTATTATCTAACAATGCCTCCCATTGCTGTTGAAAAAAATCATAAAGGACCTTGCTTCAAGTCCTTCTTAGTACTTCAACAGCACAGCTATCTCATCTACCTGGAGAGACACGAGTTGAGTGACAAGTAGGTTTCACCAATGAGCAGTGGGGATGTGAGTTAAGGGCTGGAGTATAGCACAATTAATAAGAACTCAGAGACAGAAATCGGGCTTCAACCTGAAAGTCAGAAAAGCAAAACAGCCAGCTATTGGCTCTTTCTTCTACCTCAGTCTGAAATGGAGATCCTGCCTCCAGGAATCTCAGAATGAGAGACTGTGTGTAAGAGTCTCCTCCCATAGTATATTCCTCTATAGTGCTGGGATTCAAGATGTAAACAACTACTGCCCTGTTTCTATGGCCAACTAGTGTGGCTACTGGGATTAAAGCTGTGTGTCCCCACTGCCTGCTCTTTAAGGCTGACCAGTGTGGTTGTTTTACTCTCTGAACTTCAGACAAGCTTTATTTATTAAAATACAAATGAAGTATCACCACACTGGAGGGCATGTTTGCAAGGAGGCATAAAAGAATCTCTGAACACGGCCTGCATGGGTTGGGAAGAACCATACACAGGGTACATGGTTGCTATCCCTAGACGTTGAGATGGTCTCCTGGGGCTGTGATGAGTAAAGACACGAGAAGAGGCACAGCTGACTTTTAAGCCAAGCGCTACTATACTTTCACTGCTTTATTAACCGAGAAAGGAGTGAGAGGAGAAATGTGGCCCTGCGTTCAAATCCAGTTCCATCCTACACCCTTGGCAGTGAGCATGCTATTAGTGGTCAACTGTAGACAACACTTTCATTTTTGGGATGTGAGAAATGAGGGTGGGATGAGCCGGGCAGGTTTCAGACATGGGGGAAATACTCATTGTCATAGAGACAGAGTGTTGCCCTGGGAATATGGACTAGACCTTTAGAACACTCCTCGGCCCCTTTCACACAGGCAGCCACTGACTTCACCCCGGCATCAGGCCAGCACTGGCTGAAGAGAGGATCAAGTCATTCACATGTCTATTTTCAGGGCATTTAAGTTAAATTTTGTCTATCCACAAGGAAATCAAGGCAACATGCAGATAATTATAAAGAGGAAACTCTTACTTCCAAATAAGAACAGATTTACTTGTTATAAAGTATTTAAAAAAAGACATCTTTTACAAAGATGTGGTCATATGTTCGTGAAGGGCGAACATGTGTCCTACATGTTTCAAAGGATAATGATAAAAACACATTACTGCAAACAGAGAGTAGCGTGTACATCTACACGCTATGTCATTTGATCACCACAGTAGGGATGCAGCTTGCCAATGACATGTGGCTGGCCCAGTTTCTCATGACCATTAAGTGACAAGGCCCAGCTGCATAGTACAAGACCTCGATTCACAAGATGTAGAAACCCCCAGAAATTGACAATATTACTGACAGCTCTGTGTCGAAACTCCCCTATAAATAATTTCCCGGCTATTTCTTGACTTGTTATAAGGCAAGCCATTCAGCAATATGATGCAGATAAATATTTCCTTTTCAAAACATTGCACAAAGGCATGATTTCCTCCCTCTTTCTACCCTTTGGGAGAAATAGGAAAGCAGGAAAGTAATAGGGATTTAGCTCCAAGCAATAGAAGCCTTCCTATGCTTTTGGTGATGACTAAAGAGAGTCCCTGGTTACTAGGGAGACCACAACAGACTCCATCAGATTCAAGTACAAAACGTGGGTTGCCTGGCGAGTGAATGCCAAGAAAAGCAAAGGAAAATATTATCATTGTTGAAATCATCTGATGTCCCTGACTAACAAAATACATTGGCAAACTGAATTTTTCAAACTGCCCAAAGGGCTTCGTTAAATCTATGAATTAGTAACACACAGCCGTTCTGTCTGGAGATGGAGGGAAAAAGACGAGGATGTTAAACTATTCTAAATACTGTCGAAATGAACCAAAACCTTACCATAGAAACCTAGACAACCAATCTAGATTTTTTTTTTTTTTTTGGTGGTTGTTATGGTTCAATTTTTATTGTAAATTTAACTTCCCCTAACCTTTGTTTCTGCAGCTAAATAACAAAATTAGTGTTTTGGGTCACATCATCCCCACACTCTAAAAGAAGCGCAGGTCTTCTTAAACCAGTTTCTCACAAATAACCAGAATCGTCTTTAAAATGTCCCTGGCGACTCTAATAGCTCCCCAGGCTTCAGAGGCTGGGCTCTTCCTATCTGCCCTGTGCCCTTTCTATGAGTAGGAGGGGCCAGAGAGGGAAAGAACTGGGGGGTGAGCCAAACCCAGAAATACCTCTTGACCCAGCTTCCAGAGTTACGGCGGGCCTGCCTGGGGATGTTCCTCCTGCCTCTACTTGATCATTCCCAGGGCGCCAGGTCCTCGCCAGGACCCATCCTATCTTATTATAGAGGCAGCTCTGATTGTTGGGGAGTGTTTTCTCATGTCCTGCCAAGACCTGCCTCCTCATGTTTTCTCCCCATTGTTCTTCATGGTATCTCTAGAACAGCACGGTTTGACTCAACTTCCTCTCCCCTCCAATAGTCCCTCCGATAGCTGGAGTCATGACTGCCCTTGGATACCGCTGTCTCCAAACAAAACAGCCTCAACTTCCCTATTAGGTCATAAGGCGAGCAGACAAATGTTATAATAATATGAAAAGGTTGACACATAACCTCCCGAAGAGGAAAACAATATCGTCTTAAAGTTGTATATTGTTAAAGTAAAATTTTTTTTAATGAATAGTTGAGGGGTTGGGGGCAGAACTTAGAGATGGATGCATTCTTAGTGCATTCAAGGATCTGAATTCAAACACCAAGAAATGAAACTAAAACCAAAGGGGAGGGGGGAAGGTTGGAAGTCTGAGTTGCTATTGAGAGGCACTTTGTCTACACCTTGGGTTCCTGCATTCTGCAGCCTTGTCAAAATACCAGTGTGACTTTTCTAACAGAGGAAAGGAATATCATGTCAGCTCCTGTTATAGTTCACCAACTCTCACAGGTTGCCTTTATGATTTTTGTTTACCTATAAGCAATGTCTACTTTAAGAAGAGTTTTTAGAAAAACACTTACCTTTAAACAGTTTTAACGTGGCTTAAGAAAGTGAATATAGACTATTAAGAATTTTCAATGTTCACACATCTATAAAGGAAGTAAGATCTCAAGTTTGAAGCCACCCTGGGATACACAACAAAGCCTTGTTTCAAAAAAAGGAAAAGTTTAAAAAAAAAAAACATCACGAGGAAAGTAAATTCTCAATTCTTAATTCATCCTTGATCTCTTTATTAACTCCAAGCATGCAGAGGGACTGGAGCCTTGTCGCAGTGAACAAATCCAGAGCTCTCTCTCAGCCCCTCGGTGTGTCTCCTGTTGTTTCTCTCCCAGTTCATCACTCGCTCTGCTGTTCTGCGCATGTCAGTGTGGCTGGCTCCATCGGCCCATCTTGTCCTGGGTGCTTTGCCACGCCCCTCTTTATTAGTGTTTTGTCTTCTTTTCCATGGTTTCTCTTCTTTTCCCCTCTTGTTGGACATCTCTTTGTCATCCCCACTTCTTCAGTGTTTGTGTCCATTTTATTCTGAGAGGAGATAGCCATCTGCCTGACAATTTAACAACTGACTGTGAGCACGTTTCCTGACAGTCTCCCTGCTCAGCGCAGTGTCTTCCGGAACCAATCTGTTTCCCAAGGTGAATCATGAATGGTTTTAGTGACTGGACACTCAGAAGAAAGGGAGAAACTGCAGGGCTGGACTGGTCTTGATTTCAGCAGCCAGCCCAGTGCAGTTCCTGATAACTAGGGAGTGTGTCGTAATGAGATGAGGAAGGCTGCTGTGAAGTCAGGGTGCCTGGGCCATGGACCACCAAGGGCAAGCCCTGCCATATGCCAGCTCTCTGATTCCCTGGAGAAAGGCCCCTTTGCTATCTACTATTCCTTTGAGTTGTTCTTTTGCTTTTAGCCATCGTGATGCTGTTAGTTAAGATTTTGTGGTGTTCGCATCGTGTGTTAAGTCTCAAAAACAGTCCCTCTCTGTTTTTGATTTCTCAAGTGATGGTCTCCTGTAGCTCCACCCCAGCTTTGATCTCTGCTGTGTAGCTAAGAATAACCTTGACCCTGTTGCTGCCCCTCCCTTCATTTCCCAGGGATTGCTGGGGTTGCAGGCATGGGGGACCGTGCCAAGCTTGGTAATCTACTCTTGATTTTGCTTTTCCATGCTAGCTAGGGAACCCTTGCGTTCATGTGTCTGCTTTCCCACCGAGCTGCATCACTTACCTCGTCACCCATCTTTAGAACCTGAAAGCTGTGCCTCTCTAACCCTGTGTTCCACTAGCTGAGCTCCCTGGCTTTTTACACCAAGAGACTGATTCCCTGGCCCCTGAGTGCACACCCTTCAGAGGCCAGACAAGAGTGGGTTCTTTCCTGGTGAGCATTCCTTTCCATATCTCAAGATTTGTGTCTGACAAGAACTGTTTTTTGTTCATTCTCCGGGCTTCTTAATTATCAGCCACAAAGACTTGGCAAGGGGAGCTCTCCAGGGGGAAGGCAGCCACCCAAAAGCAACAGGAACGTGCGAAAACGGCACTTGTTCTAACAAACTGGCTCCAACTCTGCAGATGAGGCCACTTCTGACAAATCAAATCCACCTGGAGATCCATAAAGGCTCCTTGTGAATCCTTCCATTGTGTAAATACTTCCCAGTAGAGTTCCCAGGAAGGTGTAGACCTGACCATGTTCCCTCTACACACGCCGCAATAAGTATCTGCAAGCGTCTACATTTCTGCTCTTCCTGGTAGCCACATGCATTCCAGAGTTTACTTGAATGCAGATAAAATTCAAATGTCAGAGGAGAGAAGACTCCTAAAGAGGCTCTGATCCTCTCTCATGAATCTGCTTACAGGTTGGGATAGAAACCTGATACCCAGAGGCATTAGCATCCTGGTAGTAAATGCTAAATGACAAATAGCGTTTTTTTTCTAATTGCCTTCTATTCAAGGCATCCAAACCACAGGTGGGTTATAGATCCAGATGAACCCCTCCCCCTCCAGAAAGTAAAGAGAGCTGTTGATGGAGAAAGTGAGCTCAGATGAAGGGTTTCCACTAATCAGGACTTCAGAAGCAATGCTTACCCAGCCGCCATTAATTCCTTTTATTTCTTTGATGCATCTGCCATCTCCAGTGACAGAAAATTCTTTTTTTCTTTTCCCAAGAAACTAAAGCACAAAAAGGCAGTGAAAAAGCTACAGACTGACTTGGCAATAGCTAAGCAAGAGGCTGCCATTACTGTCCTGGAACTCAATGAGAAGATCAAGACACTCTGTGAAGGAAGGCCTTGCCCGAGAGGTCAGTATCATTACCCCGTGACAAGCGCACATTGGCTCCTCTTTCTGGGTGATGCGTGCAGAACGAATGGCAGCAAAACCAAATGCTAGGTCCTGTGCCCGGTAGTGTCCTGGCCTAGATGCTGGTCTGGCTCAGTTGGACAACACGTGAGCCCAGGATCTGTGAACTCCAGGCTGGATTTCCTTTGCCCTTTTGACAGAGCTAATGAATCAGCGGTTGCAGAGGGGATGTCTCCGTATGTGGAGTGCTGGGCTGATGAGCATCTGAGAAATGTCACTGGCTAAACTGGGTGGCAGAAAGGGAAGGGCAGAGCATGAGAAAGACAGGGCACTTCAAGGCCTTGGACTCTAGAATAGGACCAGCGGTGCCGGTAGGCCAAGAGGGCACAAGGAATGAAGAGATTCTTTTCTTGTCAGCCGACGAATGAAGCCAGAAACAACAGGGAATGGTACTGGGGAATGAAATCTTGGGTAATTTGGAACAGTCTTAACAGCTATAGAGATGTGTGGGCATACATGTATGTACAGGTTCATTTGACAGCCAAGGGTTGATCTCAAGAGCTTTTCTCTATTGCTTCCCTTCTTGTTTTTTTGAGACAGGGTCTCTCACTGAAACCAAAGTCACAGTTTCAACGCTGGGTGGCTGGGCAAGTTGGAGGGGTTATAGACATGTGTCACTGGGCTCAGCTTTTTATGTGAGTAGTAAGGCTCCAAATTCAGGTCCTTCTCCATTCACTGGTAAAAAGGGTTTTGTGGTGGTGATATCTGAAATGGGGGGAGTCTCATTACAAAGCCCAGGTTAGCTTTGAACTTTTGAGCCTTTAGATGCTATGAAGGAGGCATGGATGACCATGCTCGGCTTTACATTGATTTAGAAAAAAAAAAATAGAACAACTACAGAAGCTATAAACACACCAGAGGGGGAGAAACAAAATAAAACCCCTCAAGTTGTCTTCACTGGCAATAATTCAAGGTAATATTCAATAGTATGTGCTAAGCTGTTTACCGAGAATTCCATGTATGTTTCTTCTCAGAACAATGGTCAAGTGTATAGCTAGACTCCAGTAGAGCAAAAGAAGGTCAGAGATGGTGACTAACTCAGCCCTGGGTTATAAAGGAGCAAGCAGTCTTGGGGTGGTAGCATCATTTACTAAAGCAGGTGCACTTCTTGGCTTTGACAGACCAAGAACATTTTCTTACTGGTATACAGCTGCTCGTTCCTGACCCTGGATCCCAGGCTATGCTCTTGTCCCCAGGGGTCTTTATTTGCTGTGTGCTCCCCATGCCAGGCCAGGAGCATGTCATTGCTCTTACTCTGGCTTCCTTTCTTACTCATAATTAATTCTGGAAAAAGAGGAGCAGCTTGGGAACAAATGGAGGAGAAAGCAGTGGGTGACGTGGCAGCTTCACAAAAGGGACACTCCCAGCAGCCTGACTGCATGGTAAAGCTTTTGTTATGCATTTGGTTTTATACTTTTTGGTTTTTCCAGACAGGATTTCTCTGTGTCCTGGAACTTGCCTTGTAGACCAGGCTGACCTTGAACTGAAAGACCCTACTACCTCTGCCTCATGAATGCTGGGATTAAAGGTGTGGACCACTACCGCCTGGCTGGTTTTCATTTTCAATTCTGAACACGAATTTCCCAGAATGCAACTGATATGTCACAACGTCACCTTGGAACACATGTCAAAGGGCAGCTACTTTCTTTTTCATCAAAAGAGCATAGAAAGAAGTCTTTTTAATTGTCTTTTGACCAACACAAGTTCTTACAAAATCCTTTAGAGAATGTTGTCAGCTTAACAGTCCTTACTCGACATTGTCCCAGAGTTCCAGTGGTCATGTAAAAAAAGCCATCAGTCATCATAGAACATGGGAGGAATGGCTCCACCTTACTTGACAAAACCTTGCCACCTTTAAGCTGCTTGGTAAAACCTATTGCCAAAGTGTTACTGTAAGCTGTCTACTTACAAATCTTTCCATTTTGGTTAAAATGGTACTTTGTGCCCTATAGTAATAAATTGGGTTCTTGGATAGTTTATTTTTAATTATTTGTTTTTAATTAGCATATAAGTTGTTAGACATCATGATGACATTTTCAAACAAAGCACTTTTTTTTTTTTAAGAATGTGGGGTCTTTCATGAACTTTGCATATCATCCTCGTTAAGGGGGCATGCTAATCTTCCATGTACAGTTTCAGTTTTAGTCTGCATGCTTCTGAAGTGAGTGCCTCTTGGAATCTCCAATAGGTCAAAATTTTAATAATATTGAAGGGAAGGGAATAAAAAGGTAACCCTCTTTACTTGATACACTGATAAAAAATAAATAAAAGTTTAGCAGCCATTGTAAGCCTATTGTGGTCGGGCAAGTTGCTTGTCTTATTTGGTGAGGAAACCAAATCATTGAACTGTCTCCGATTATTTGCTTTAGATTGATTTATTGTATTTATGTGAATGTGTGTGAGGCTGTATGAATATATGTACCACATATCTTTGGGAACCTGCAGGTGCCTGATCCCCTGGAACTGGAGTTTTAGGCTGTTGTGAGCTGCCATATTGGTGCTGGGAACCAAACCTGATCAAACCCAGGTTCCCTGGAAACTCAGTAAATGCTCTTAACCTCTGAGCCACCTCTCCACTCCTTCTTAAGTCAATATTTGCATGTTCTAACTCATCAGTCAGTCCCTACTGTGAAGCCTTACCCTGAACTCCACAGTCTAAGAGAAGAATTGTCAAGTTCATGGTGGTCCCAGACTAATATTACTTGGCATTCCCCAACACCTGGTCACCTTGCCACGCCTCAAAATCTCTTCAACATTGTGTGAAAGGGTATCCAGGAACTTTTAATACACCATGGCTTATATGTAAGAGATCAGTTCTCTCTGTGTGTCTCTTTCTTTCTCTGTCTCTGTCTCTCTGTCTCTCTCTCACACACACATGCACGTACACACACATTTTTAGACTCACACTACTATGTCCTCCCCAGTTTTCTTGGGGTCTTTTTTGTAAAATGTTTATTTGGGGTTCTCAGACCAAGTGGCAGATGCCCCGGGCATAAGAGCTTAAGGAGAAAGGATGATCTGTGATTCTTGGAAACAAACCAAGAAAGAGAAGGGTATCAGCTAAAGAAGTGGAGTCTCGGGTACCCTCAGGGCACCCTTTCTCATTCGTCTCTGCTTCTTTCTGCACCCAGTCTTCTGGTTTTAAGTTAGATGTCAGTAGAGGGGAGAAGCTGACTGTAAGCAGCGGGAAGATCTGCACTTATCACCTCTGATAAGAAGAAAGCAAACATTTCCCTAGCAGTTCTAGTTGAGGAGAAGGCTATCTGGCTTCAGTTGGGGTACCCATCGCTGATATCCCTGTGTGGCCTGGGCTGCGGGATGATGGATGAATTAGCTTGGTCAGGCACATTCCACTGAGTGGCAGGGTAGAGGAAAAGCAAGTGGGGAGAGAAAGAGTCCTCTGCGTGGCAGCTGCCCCTGGAAAGCATAGAGCTGGATGTAAGGAGGGGCTATGCCTTACTGGAGTGGAGAAAGACAGCCCAGTATCAATGCACTATCAGCCACTGGTCAAGTTAAAATAGAATGAAATACTTACTGAGTCATCGATCCCTGGGACATTTATACTTTAAAAGTAGATTTTTTTTTTTTTAATCAATGAGCAAAAGGCCTTTATGGTCCAAGAAACAACTATCCAATTGTATTTTAGACCCCTTTGGAGATGTAGCAAACAGTTTGGGGAAAGGCATTCCCTTCCAGCCTCTGTAAGTGATGGGGTGGCCACCCTCAACAGTGGCCTGCTTTTGATAACAATTCCCACTGAGGGAAAGGAAAGTGTTGGTTGTAACAGTTCATGTCACTGGACTACCACGGCATGACTTCTCAGTTAGAGACAAACCCATCCTTACAAGTCTAACAGATTAATGGACTATTTCCAAATAAAACAGACATCTCCGCTATCCAAATAACGCCATTTCTCCCCTTGTTTGCTTTTTTTTTTCTAAGTAACCAGGTCATCTTTTGGACCTTCTGATCAGGGAATGTCCCAGAATATTAAGAATATCTTAAGCATATTTATGCTTGACTTGAGAGAACAGTGAGACACCAACCTGTTTTTCTTCATACACAGGAGTTCAGCTGAGAATAAAACACCCTTGCTTGAGAGAGAGAGAGGGGAGGGGGAGGGAGAGGGAGAGAGAGAGAGAGAGAGAGGAGAGAGAGGAGAGAGGGGAGAGAGAGAGGATTGAGAGAGAAGAGAGAGAGGTAGGAGAGAGAAACCTAGCCCAGCGGGCTTCTCATAGCCCTAGTATTTGCTGGTTTTATTTTGTGTACATAGTCACAACCTAAAGCAAATTCCTTCTGTCGTTTCCAGAGCCTGCTCCTGAAGTGCTTACAGCTTTGTTGTCTGTCAGTAGCACCGGAGTCCCAGTGTGCTAGGTTTTTCAAAGTCTGAGGGAGACTACTCTTTAAATCGCAGTCTGTGGGAATCAAGCCTTCTTCCCTCTTTGCCTTAGGAAGACCCTGGTGAAGAAGGGTCAGTGTGATGAAAATACCTGACAGGGGAAAGTTTTGTTTCAGCTCTCAGTCTCCAAAGACTCAGCCCCATTTGATTCCTTGGTTTCTGAGCCTGTGGTGGAAACATCATGGTGGTAGAATCTTGTCTCCACTGCTGTTCACTGGATGGTGGACAGGAAGCAAAGCAAACAAGGGAGTGGCCAGGCCAAGTCAGCCCTCAAAGTCACTCCCAGTGACCTAGTTTTTCGAACCAGGCCCCTCCTCTTACAGTTTCTACCTCCCTCTAACGGTCTGTTCCACCTGGATTGCAGCAATGGGTTAAACCATTGATTCAGTTAGCATCCTCATATCTAACCCCCCCTGGAAACATACGTAGGTGTGTGCTTTACCAATTTTCACCCGTTACTTTAAAAAACACCTTTCCCACCCAATCCTGTTGTTGACTGGATGCAGTTACTTGATGTCATATAAGATTTCTCTCTTTAACCAGAACATGTATTTTAAGCTTGCTTCCTTAAAGGGATAACTCTTTGTTTTTGTTGTATTTTAATTTTTTAATTAATTTTTGTTATGATGCACTACTTGACTGGATCTGCCCCTCAACTGAGAGTTGTATCAACTCTTAAGCCATATTTTAACTTTACTCCCATTTAAAGGACCTTCTTACCAGGCGGTGGTGGTGCCTGTCTTTAATCCCTTGGGAGGCAGAGTCAGGCAGAGATCTCTGTGAGCTCGAGGCCAGCCTGGTCTACAGTGTTTCAAGATAGCCAGGGCTACTCAGAGAAACCCTGTCTCAACAAACAAAACAAAAACAAACAGCAACAAAGAAACCAAACCAAACCAACAAAGAGAAGGACATGCTCTAGGTGATGTTGCTATATATCCTAGTGCAGAAGTTGGGAAGATTCAGTATCTGCCTAGAGGCAGCCACATTTGGGGGTGAGGACTTGTAATAGAAGTAACATTTCAGTTTCCAACACTGGACAAATCACCCCATGACTTTCGAAAGTCAAACTGCTGTTTTTCTTTCTATGTCCTTCAGGAAGTGGAGAGAAGTTGCTTTGCCGCCACCCCAGAACTAAGTGAAAGTGTTTGAAGGGGAATCCTTTACCCCAAGTGCTCCAGACTAAACTTCCTCTCCAATGTTCCTCTGTCTTTGCAAACATCTTCCAGATCAAAGCTCCTGTTGTAAGTGGGAGTTACAGAACTAGGGATTAGGAGATGAAGGAAATGTCCCAAGTCTAGATATGGCAATTCCCCAACACAGTTTATACATTAGGCCCCTCTGAAATGATTATTATGCTTTATTACAATCTGTTGGTTTAACTTCAATTATAGTCAAACAAATAGCAATTTAAAAACCACCTCCAAGGTATAATAACTACCAACCCTACCAAGTCTACAAGTATATCCCAAAGAAAGAACATTGGGCATAAAGTAAATCTTAACCTGGTAGAATTAAGAGCATTTAGAGAGAGGTCATTTTGAACATACTGGACTGAGCTCCACTTGAGTAACTGCCCGGTGTGTAGAGATTTGGAGCAATGCCACTCTATCCTCCTCCACACCTTTTCCAAAAGCTGTTGTTCCCCAGACCAGAAAACAAGGGCTTGACTAGAAGCCTTACAGACAACCTTCTTTCTGAACACAGGATCCTATCTTACCAGTCTACCTAGAGTTGCGCAAAACGTGACCAGGCCAACCTTGGGATCTCACTGTGTAAACCATTTGCAAATCTTTCAAGAAGCATTGCTGAACACCTGTGTCATTAGATGGCAAAGGGCTCGCTCTAAAAGCTACTGAGGATAGTTAGGCAACCTACATCCCTAGTGACCACATAGGATGTCTTTAGCTTGACTAAAAAAAAAATTAAAAAAAGTAAAAATAAATAAAGACTTTAGGAAAAGCAAAAACTGACGTTTCTCTCCCAGCAGGCATAAGTCCCCCACACACTTGCCACAGAATTTTCTCAGACAGAAGCTCCTCTGAAATGGAGTCCTTTGTATGTGGCAGTAAAAGCCAGCACTGGACAGCAGAGAATTTGAGAAAGCAGAGATATGATAACATCCAGCAAGCGCTTCCCAATACAGGCTTTTCAAGGGTTTAATATGTGCCTCACAGAAACAGGGTTCATTTAGATACTGTCTGATAGGCTGTCTTCTTTCTCCACTAAACTCATCCCCAAACAGACCCATTGAGCCCCAAAGCCAAAGCCTTCTCATTGGTTTTGGAAATCTCCAGGAGATTCAGCACTGGCCCCAAGAGTTTTCTTGAAGCTGAGCGATCCATTGCACAAGATCCCAAGAAACAAGTGTTGCTCTATCAAATACTGCAGCCATTAGGCAAAAATTAAAGATAGCGCTCCTTTTCAAATTGATGCTCCAGAGACCTCCAGGCCTAAAAGGCACCGACCTATAAACTAGGTATAGATCAGGATTTTATTGGCTGCAAGTGACAGAAATGGAAATAAAGTCAGTTGGAGCAGGAAACAAATTTTCAGCCACCAAAGCAAGCTTGGAGGCTGAGCCAAGAGCCTGGGAACTGCTCAGCCGGTTCCTCTGTGGGTGTTGGCCCCATCTATGGCAGGCATAGGCTAGGAACAGGTTCCCAAGTGGTCCTGGCTAACCGTCTGTGTTCACCATCTGCTGTTTCAGCCTGAGCTGAACAGCTTTCCGCTCCATTCTCTCACAGAGTATGGTTTCTCTTGAGGGACCTCTCTCCTACCCTATTCTCCATAGTTCTGAGAAACTGGCAGGCAAGGTGTGTCTCTTTCCTTGTGAAGAGCTCGCATGTAGGTTAGCCAGTCACACTTGCTTTTCCTAAGACCTGGAATTTTGAGCTCAGTTGACAGGGGTAAACAGAAAAACCCCAGAGCTAATTACTCTGGAAGTTGGCCCCTGGCCTCTGAGAAGATTTTCTAAGGGTTTTCGGTATCTGTGTCTCACCTGCGGCCCCAAAGCTCTTTGCCTTCACCGAGGGTTCCCTTCAGTTCTGGCTAGCATACATGCCGATCTAAACTGATAGTCTCAATTTTCCTAGAGATAGTGAGCATTGGATTGGGGTGCTTTATAACCAAAAAGCATTACTTTGTATCCTCTTCTATCTAGTCGGGTTTCTTTTTGAGAGTCTGTAGAGAAATGTCAGAGAAGGAATTGACAACATTTAAACTGCACTGATACTGCTTGGATTACTGCGGCCCAGGCAACAGGCTGTTGATGGAGGAAGGTCATTGGTTCATTAAATAAAGAAGCTGCTTGCCCTGATAGGTTAAAACATAGGTGGGAGGAGTAAACAGAGCAGAAGGCGGGAGGAAGAGGAAGTGAGCTCAGAGACTCGACAGCTCTCCTCTCAGGGGCAGACACCTCAGAGAGACATGATGCTCCACTCTTGCGGGCAGAGGCGAGAGCTCTGCTCTCTGAGGCACACGCGATGAAGCTCCGACCCAGGATGGACGTAGGCTAGAATCTCCCTGGTAAGCCACCTTGTGGGCTACAGCAGATTATTAGAGATGGGCTAGTCCAGGTGCGAGAGTTAGCCGAGAAAAGGCTAGATATAATGGGCCAAGCGGTGTTTAAAAGAATACAGCGTCCGTGTAATTATTTCAGGTAAAGCTAGCCTTGCGGGCGCGGGGTGCTGGGGACGCAGCCCCTCCGCTCCCTTTACTACAGGCTGTTGCTGTAGTTGGCACCTGAGCCTTGCACCAGAGGGCAAGAGCCAGGGAAGGGAGTCAGATAAAGAGGGTCTGAAGAGAGGCACATCTGTCATGTCCCCTATGCTTTCCTTTAGTTAAATCTCATAAAAGGAGGGAGGAGAGCCACTCACTGTCCTGTCAGAAGGAACACCTCATCTTCTCTTTCTGCTCATCAGTTTCATTGCTGTTTATCCAGGCTCTTCCTCTATGAACATTCTGGAAATCTATTTCTTTTCGTAATGAACACGGGGTAAGAAGATCCACTCCAAAGCTCTCGATTGGGGGCCGGTATTTGTAGCTACACCCGCTGTGGGAATTCGGTGATGTCAAGGTCCCCTCCATCCTTTGTTTGTGAGACTAATTTTGGAAGTACACCATCATCAGGAAGCAGTGCTCCCTTCCTTCTGTCTATCCCTGAGGAATGTTTTATTTCCTTTTTCTTCCCCCCCCCCTTTTTTTTAAGTCTCTTGGGTTCTATATTCAGAGAGGTTGGAGGAAAGGGCAAGCATTAGCGAAATGTCAGACAAGGCACGTGGGAACGGGAATGGGACAGTGATCTCTTGCAGAGGCTTCCAACTTCACTGTGGTCGCCGCTGTGCTGTGCGCAGTGCTGGGGAAGGCTGTTGTTGCTGCTGCTGCTGCTGCTGCTGCTGCTGCTGCTGCTGCTGCTGCTGCTGCTGCTACTGGCAGAGGAGGAAGGTGCTTTCTTCCAGGAAATGTACCCAGCAGGGTCGGGCACTCCTTCATTAAATAACAGCAGACGGATGATACAGACACTTTGGGGCTGCAAACAATTGTCCAAACCTGAGGCAGCTGTCCTCCTTTAAACTTCTTGTTGACAAAGCAGAGA
>NC_022020.1:43951766-43953792 GCF_000317375.1 Microtus ochrogaster
TCCCCCCCCCCTTTTTTTTAAGTCTCTTGGGTTCTATATTCAGAGAGGTTGGAGGAAAGGGCAAGCATTAGCTAAATGTCAGACAAGGCACGTGGGAACGGGAATGGGACAGTGATCTCTTGCAGAGGCTTCCAACTTCACTGTGGTCGCCGCTGTGCTGTGCGCAGTGCTGGGGAAGGCTGTTGCTGCTGCTGCTGCTGCTGCTGCTGCTGCTACTGCTACTGGCAGAGGAGGAAGGTGCTTTCTTCCAGGAAATGTACCCAGCAGGGTCGGGCACTCCTTCATTAAATAACAGCAGACGGATGATACAGACACTTTGGGGCTGCAAACAATTGTCCAAACCTGAGGCAGCTGTCCTCCTTTAAACTTCTTGTTGACAAAGCAGAGAACATTGTCCTCTTCTTTGGCTCCCCAGGAATGTCTCTGGATTTTTTTTTTTTTATTCAGGGACTTGCAGCTTCCTAATAGGACACTGAAGGTAGAGATTAATAACATTGGCCATGTGGGTAAAGATGGCTTCAAGAGAAGATGTTTTGGGGGGACAGGGACTCATCAAATCAAATTTATGAAAGATCAAAAAAAAAAAAAGCAAAAACAAGAACAGTGTGGCAAGTGGAAGAGCGTTCTGTATTTCCTTCTGGGATGGAATGGGACGTGCACCCTGGTCTATTTGTTAAATGTGTAGCTAGCCGTGTGCATATGTGTCGGTCTAGAAAGAAGTGTTGGTTTGAAAGCCTTGTCATCTGCATCATACTACCGTGCTATTCCTTCGACTTTCTCAATCAAATACAGTCACACAGAGCGCATACCAAGAAATAAAGAAGATGTAAACACAGGGCTATAACTCGGAAACAGAGCACCACCAAACCTGTGTGCAGCTCTGGACTACACACCCAGTACAGGGATTATTTAAGAAAGAGAGGGGCTGAGGAAAGGAGAGGGGAGGGGAAGGGGACAGGAAGGAAGAGGCGGATAAGAAGAAAAAGGACAAGAGAACAAGGAAGTGGGTTGTGAAAGTTGTTTAGGGTGCGGCTGATCCCAGGAACCCCTATTAGCCCATGCTATCAGGATAGATAGGACCTAGAAGACAAGCCCTTCCCACTGCTCAGCAAATGCTTTCTATCTCCCCAGACCCACCGGCCACAGAGCAGGGCAACCTTCTGGGCCCACCTGGAAGTCCTGCATGTGGATTCTACCTCCACTGGGGCCCAGGGGTCAACTGATCCACAAAGCATGGCCCAGATGTGCTCTGGGGGCCACATCTTCCACACCTATTCCTAAGAAACAAGGAAGGAGCCCTGTCCACAGTCTAGAGAATTTTAAAAGGAGTCTGCCAGCTAAAGGACACAATTGTGTCCCTCGCCACAATCTGAACTTGAATTACTATAAACTGTCAGCTACAACTGAAGAAAGGAAAATTTCTGAAGCTAAGGAGAGAATGCAAAAGATAGCAGGGAAGAAAATGTGTATATGTACCACATATATGTACACACGGAAGAAATACCTGCGCCCTCAGAGACAAAACAAATACTTTTTATTACGTGCACACGCATACATAGGCATGAATAACTTAAATTAGATGTTTAAGAATTTCGTAGATACCTAGTGTGGTTTTTCTCATATTCACTTCCCTTTTCCCCACAACTTCTCTCCCTTTCATGTTCTGCTTTTTGGGGTTTTACAACTCACTGTATCCAATCTATGCCACTCAAACACTCCCGGGCGTGGGGTCAGTCCCTCTCCCTTCTCTAGCTGTTATCAACTATCTACAGTTCCGTAAGCAGAGGTGGGAGCTCAAGAGCCCTTCCCTGCTCCATATTGGAATGCTGACTGGTGGCGGGGCCAGAAACCCAGCTTTTGCCTCAAAGGGGGAGAAGAGATAGTTAATTCTGATTTGTCAAATATGAGTGATCACGGCCCTGGAAGACAGGTTTAGGTCACCCCAAATTTTATGTTCCAACATGGAAATTGTTTCATAGAGTTTTAGTAACAAAATAAAAGTCAGCTACTGCTGCGCACCG
Organism: Microtus ochrogaster; assembly: GCF_000317375.1. Classification (NCBI taxonomy): domain Eukaryota; kingdom Metazoa; phylum Chordata; class Mammalia; order Rodentia; family Cricetidae; genus Microtus; species Microtus ochrogaster. The sequence continues at coordinate 43,953,788 of NC_022020.1, forward strand.
CACCC